>NW_023304295.1:0-5299 GCF_011077185.1 Oxyura jamaicensis | reverse complement strand
ATGATCCTTAAGGGTCCCTTCCAACTCAGGATATTCTATGATTCTATGAATAAATTCAAAGGCACCTTGCACATTTGCAAAATAACTCAAGTTTATTTCTGATCTCTCTGGTTGTTACAAATTTACTAGAACACTGGAAGTTCTTAATCTTCTTTTCATATACTATTTTTGAGTTTCTTTAAAGAAGAATCTGGTGATCCTGTGGATGAAGTTCTGTCTTTTTAATGACAAATATATCTATTTCACTGTGTTTTTCTGATTTCTTTTTAATATATATATTCTATGGTTTACACTTGCCATAATTTCCTCTATGTCAAGCACTTCCAATCAGCTAGACCACTTCTGTCATAGTTGTGCAAATACCTCTGAACAGCTTTTTTAAAAAAAACAAACAAAAAAACACACTATTTGCTAACCACCATTATCACCTCTGCAAAATATTTTCATAGTATGCATGTATTATTTTTCTTCCTGTACTGAAGACTCTAGGTCTTGGGTTGGGGGCAATGAAATTTGAGCCTAGGTACAGAGTGAAAACTGATCAATTTTGTCAAAATGGTTCACATAGTGTTCATGGGACATCAAGATGACTCCAAGATTCCCACAGTAATGCTACCAAATTATTGACTATAATGCCAATTTAGCAATGAGATATAACAATAAGCCACTTGGAAAATAAATCTAACAAATCCGATGATGTCTGATGTTGTCACAGCCATATCTTCCAAGTCATTTTGGCTTATGATGCTCGCAACGTAAAGGAAACTGAAACCATTATTTTGCACCGTTGATTTCTGAATTATTTTGCAAGATTTTAATTGTTCCAGACTTCATTACAGAGATAGAAAATGACCTCAGGATATCTACTGAGACGATAAAATCACTCTCATTCTTTTGGGATTGGAAACCTAGCAGTAAACACCTATACTTTCTGTAGTCTTTTGAGAACCAAGCAAGATGCTCTTGAATGATCTTTAAAAAGCTGGAAAATAAAAGTTTGCTAAACATTTGGTCTATCTATCAGTTTAGATTTCAGCAAGACAGAGCAGTAAGCAACACTTTCATTTCCAAACTGTAACATATCTCAGATGTTTGAAGCTGTTATTATTAGTTCAGTCCTGGAGATAAATGTAGTGATGAAGCAGCAAAACTGGTCCAATACTGAGTGAATCTGAAAAAATCTTTCCCTCTGTGTTTGCAGGATGGATTTCTTACATATAAGTCTACATTGTTAATGTTCACTCTTTCTGCACAATTACTAGAACGAAGGCCAAATTCATATTTTATAGTTCAAAATATGTGTATGCTAGTTAGAAGGTGAAGACGTTTTTCTGCTTTGTATCTTAGTTTTCTGATATTCCAAGAATAAATGCTATCAGCCATCTGTAAAATTACTAAATCAATGACAAAGTAACCAATGGAACCACACATTTTGAACATCACAAATAAAAGTGTTGGAACTTGGTGGACTGTTTAGACAGAAAGGCTTTGAATCTCTATCCACACATCTTGTTGAAGAATATAACTATAGCAGATTTTTATTTTATGTAAAGCAACATCTGAAGGAGCATAGCCTAGTCTAGATGATGCTTCCAGCTGCATGAGAAGGTAAACGTGGTGAGATAACAGTCTTATCTGTAACTTTAAAAACAAATTCTTAAAGTAAAGTGTTATGACTTGGGCTGAAAGAACTCAAGGGAGTTTTCTGAAAGGCAAGACTAATTTAAAGCACAAGCATCGGGCCGAATCCAAGTCTATTAGCCCAACATAAAATAGATAATAAGGAGAAAAATATGGTACAGAAACCTAAACTTTTCCCATTGAAGGAGAACATCACAAATGCATTTGAAAAGGCTTCATATGTTAATCTCTAGGGGTTATTCTAATCAATTGATATTGCCACTGTGCAAATGTTTTGGTTACAAAGGGCAGCAGTGCAACACTTTCTTCTTTAGATGATGAATTATGATTTAAAAGATATAATTTGTTGTTTTTCATTGTGTTTTTATTCAAAAAAATATATTACTACATTCCAAGACTCATCTGCTTGGAAAAAAAAAATAATGAATACTTCTGAAGTCTATAAAACAGGTATGAAAGATTGTTTTATTGCTCTTTCATATGGATACTAATTTACACTGTTTACCAACCTTTTTTAACATACATGATGTGCAGACTGATTACTCTTTTGTGGTTTAATAATAGTTGTGTTTGTCTGCATCTGAAATGCACTTCTTTGTGAGGCTTTCAAATTGTAAGAGGCATATCTTTTTCAAGCACGTTAGGACTTTCTGGTAGGTCACGATTTTGTGAGGCTGTGTTTTTGGCTTGGGATGCAAAAATTCCTTGTGTTGAAGGGAAGAGTCGATTTAGTTTGGCTGCCTTGTTAAACCAGATTTTGAAGTCTCTTATTGTTATTAGAAGAATACATTCAATTTATGAAAGAGGTTTTAAAATCTAGTTTTTATAAACTTTAAAATGGGAGAGGTGTTTTTTTAAACAGATGTGCGGTATTCTTTTAACTAAATATTACATTAAAAAATAGCATGATTTCCTAATGTTGTTCAAGGTCAGTTTTATTTTTCTGCACTGTTTTTACAGCTGCTACTCATGTTACCAGAAATATTTCTCTCTACTTCACAAGCCTCAAATACCACATCATTTGACTAGTAATCAACATCTGCCTAATTTCAGCTGAAGAATAACACTCTCATTATACTCTAAAGTCTGTAGAACAACATACATAATGTTATTGTAGATTTCCATTCATAGCAGCATACTTCTTCCTCCATGCGGAAGAAACACGGTATTGTTGAAATACTTTTTAATGAGAAAGTTAGGGATTAAATTTGGTAGATTAATAGGATTAAGAGTTTGGCAGTCTTTCCTGTTTTCTTTTATATTATTTAATCTTTGTTCCTAAGCTTGTGTTTTGTTTTCCACATGGCGTATGCAGCATGTTTTCGAAATCATGGGTGTCAGATTCTTAACCACTATAATGCATGCTTTTAAATAAAAGTAACACAGTTGCTGAATTATCTTATCTTGCATTTATAACATTCAGCAATGAGACAGTATTTCTCAGTTACTTTTAAATCAGCGAACTACCATAACACTGAGATTTAGTTATACTACAACATATTCAATTAGCTTTTGGTTCTTTTACCTAATACTTCTTGCAAGAAACACATTCAGGTGCTGTACTTTTCCTGTTGTTTTTATGTGCATTTTCTCAGGGAGGAAGGAGAACTAGAATAGAAAAATTCCTGCATATTATTTCTGTAATCGAATTCACAGTTCCTGAAATAGAAATTCAGCCTTCATTTTGGCTTGGAATCCCTGAGAAATGGTAGCTGCATAATCCTTTCCTGTCAGTGACAAGTTACTCTAGAAATATACCTATGCATTATTGTCACTGATTTCTACTCTAGAAGCAGGACATCTCTATGAAGCAGAGTAAAGTCTGCCTCCATTTGGCAGGAAAATAATATAAATGCAAGTCATATTACAGGTACTATAATTTTTCCATGCTATAGAGACATCTAAAAGTCTTAGGCAACTCCATGATGCAATCTGTGTGAAGCCCATGTCTGTCACTGAGGTGGCTGGAGGCATGGCTTCTGATCCAGGATCCAGCCAGGGTCTGCAGACAGCCTTCTAAAGCAAGGCTATGTTGCCCATTTTCCTCCAGCAATGGCTTCAAGAGTTGGGATTTTTATGGAACTCTGTTGCATCCCTGTCTTTAATAGTCTTTTGTTATATGATATAGTTATTACTGTTTGTATGACACTGTAGTACTAAACACAAAAATTACACAGCTGCTTAATCACAGTGTGACCACTGCTTGGCCACACTACTCAGAGCAAATAGGCTCTATAAGAGGAAGAATATGGTGGATGCATATAACATAATACAGTACGAATAAAACATTAAGTCTACTTTAATTTCACTTTGTACCTTTTTTCCCCTTAACTTGGAAGAAGTACTGTCAACATTTATAATACATTTTCCAAAGCTGATTCTCCCCATCAAGCAAAGTTACTTCCCACTCTAATATAGTACGAATTGATCTACTCCAGTACAAAGCTAAAAATTATATTTCAGTGAGACAAATTTGTGGGGCACTGAGCCATGAAGATTTTAATATTACAGTATGCTATTTCTATAATATTGAGTTTTGTATTATCCCAGAGGAACTGAAAAATTAATTCCGGTGTATTTAGATAAAACATTTTATTGTTATTTTAAAATGTGATTAAAATTTAATATATCAGGCATTGTAAAGATGTGCCAGATGATCTCAGTGATCATATAAGATTTTAACAGGCTGAAAAGACTGCCAAGCTTCAGCTGTAAAGTTTCCATTGTGTTTTGAAATGTGCCACTCTTCTCTAACGCCATACAACTCTTCTCTGAAGCTATAGCAGTCATTGGTCCCAGCCAGCATGGGTTTGTGAAGGGTAGGTCCTGCCTAACTAACTTGATTTCCTTTTATGATAAGATCACCCGTATGGTGGACCAAGGGAAACCAGCTGATGTGATTTTTTTGGACTTCAGCAAGGCTTTTGACACGGTCTCCCATAGGATCCTACTGGACAAAATGTCCACCATACAGCTAAATAAAAACATCATACAATGGGTGAGCAATTGGCTAACGGGCAGGGCCCAAAGGGTTATGGTAAATGGGGCTGCGTCAGGCTGGCGGGCGATCACTAGTGGGGTCCCTCAAGGCTCCATTTTAGGGCCGGTACTTTTCAATATTTTTATAAACGATCTGGATGTAGGAATAGAAGGTATTTTGAGCAAGTTTGCTGATGACACCAAACTTGGAGGAGTCGTGGACTCGAATGAGGGCGTAAAGGCCTTGCAGAGAGATCTGGATAGGTTGGAGAGCTGGGCGATCACCAACCGTATGAAGTTCAATAAGAGCAAGTGCCGGGTCCTGCACCTGGGACGGGGAAACCCTGGCTGCACGTACAGACTGGGCGATGAGACGCTGGAGAGCAGCCTAGAAGAGAGGGATCTGGGGGTCGTGGTAGACAGCAAGTTGAATATGAGCCAGCAGTGTGCCCTGGCAGCCAGGAGGGCCAACCGTGTCCTGGGGTGCATCAAGCACGGCATCGCTAGTAGGTCAAGGGAGGTGATTGTCCCGCTCTACTCTGCGCTGGTGCGGCCTCACCTCGAGTACTGTGTGCAGTTCTGGGCACCACAGTATAAAAAGGACATGAAACTGTTGGAGAGTGTCCAGAGGAGGGCTACGAAGATGGTGATAGGCCTGGAGGGGAAGACGTACGAAGAA
>NW_023304294.1:5155-14924 GCF_011077185.1 Oxyura jamaicensis | reverse complement strand
GGGGGGCTGCGGGGCCGGGGCGCTGCTGCCGGGCGGGCGGCTCCGCGGGGCGGGCCGGGCCTCAGCCAGCCAGCCGGCCCGCCGCCCTGCCCGCCTGGCTTTCCGCGAGAGGAAAGCGGACGGAACACCCAGCTTTTGGGTGCAGACAATAGGAATTCGAGAAAGAGGAGCGGCCCGGCCGCGGGGACGGAGCGCTCCTTCCGCTGCCCCCCCACCCCCCAACCCCTCCGACAAGGCTCCCGGTGTCCCCGTCCCGTCCCCCCCCCACCCAGCAGCTCCCAGCCCCTCGCTCTCCGGGGGTCCCCAGGCCGGGGGGGCGCGGGCCGTGGCGTCCCGGCACGGGGGGGAGCGCCGAGGCGGCGGGGGCTGCTACGTGCCGCGGCCCTGTGTCATTTCCCGCAGGCACGGCCGGGGCCGGGCGGCTGCTTGCTCACCCGACGTGCCGCTGCACGCCGCCCGGCTCCGCGCCGCAGCCGCAGGAAAGCGGGGCCCGGGGCTGCGGGCGAGCCGAGGCCTGCGTCCCCTGCGCGGCGCGGGGGCGAAGGCGCTGACCTGCCCTTTCCCTGCAGCGCCGCTGCCGGGAGCACATGCCCGGCACGAGGCCGGCTGCCCATGACCCCCGAGGGCCGCCCGCCACCCAGCGCCCCAGCTCAGCCTGCAGCGAGGAGGACGAGGGGGGCCTGGCCGCCCGCTCGCCCCCCGCCAGCGAGCGCAGCCTGGAGTTTGACTCAGGCTACTCGGAGACGTCGGGGGGCACGTGGCGAGAAGAGGAGGTGACGGTGCTGCGGCGGCACCCGCCGCCCTGCCACCGGGCGCACCAGCTCTCCGCCGGCGCTGGGGGCCCCGCGCCCGCCCGCCGCGCCCGCCCCAAATCCACGTCGGACGCCTGCCTGGAGCAGTGGCGGGCGCTGGAGCCAGCCGATGGGCAGGACTGGACGGTGTCGCTGCTGTCACAGAGCCGCAACCGGCAGCCCCTGGTGCTGGGGGACAACTGCTTCGCCGACCTGGTGGAGAACTGGATGGACCTGCCCGAGGTGGGCACCGAGCCCCGGCGCCGGCCGGCCGCCGAGCCTTCGCGCCGGCTGGGCAAGCCGCCCGCCTTCCTGCTCAGCCTCTCGGGAAACGTGCGCCGCAAGCTGGCCAGCATGGCCCGGCCCCGAGGAGCCGAGGGTGCCCGGCCGGGGAGCCGTGACCCAGCCAAGCGTCTGTCCTGCCCCCTGGGGCTGGGCGGGCAGCCCAAGGGCGCCTGCTTCCACCAGTCCCACAGCAACATTGCCCAGCTGGCTACGGACTTCCACCGCTTCGCCGCCCTCATGAACAGCCGCAGCCGCCAACCCATCATCTGCAACGACGTGATCGGCTACATCTAGCCCTGCCCGCCCCCTCCTCCACTGTAAATAAACCCCAGTTTTGTATGGTACGGACACGGTAGCGTTTGTGGGGTTGAAGCGCCGATGAGGGGTGAGCAGGCATGGGGCTGCCTGCTAGCACAGGGTGCTGGCATCAACACAGAGACCACGCAGCGGAGCTTGTCCTGCAGCTTTTATTGCATGGGGCCGGCGGTGCTGAGTGGGGAGTGTGGGCACCCACTGGTGTGTGACCTCCCCTGGGTTCAGGGCAGGATGCAGAGGAGCGGGGGGCACTCCTCCTCCTTGTCCCCCTTGCACAGGTACTGCAGCTCCAGCTGCCGCAGCGCCCCGGCATGCTCCATGCCATCCGACAGCCTGCAGCAGGGGAAGGAAAACTGCGCTGGGCGCAGCTCATCCCCCGAACCCTGCTTGGGCCCCCCAGGCTGGGGAAGCTACATTTGGCTGGTCCCAGACCCCCTCCCCAGCCCCTGTGGCTGGGGGCCAGGCGGGGGTCCAGCGTGGGAAGCGCTGCCGGCAGCAGGATGTTTACCCTGCAGCTGGAGCGGCTCAGGAGGGACAGGGGCCCCGGCCCCCAACAGGACCGGGGCACGGTGAGGGGGGGGGGGGGGGCGCTTACTTCTGCGCCCGCTGCCGCGCCTGCGTCTCGTCGTCGTCCTCCCAGTCGTACAGCATTGTGGTGCCACGCAGCAGCTTGCTCACGGTCCACCCGTGCTCCCTCTGCAAGAGCTGGGTGTCAGGGTCTGGCCCCGCGCAGCTCCAGGACACCGGGGCGGCCGGCACTGCGCTCACCTGTAGCCAGTCCAGCAGCTCCTGCACCGTCATCTCCTGCCCGTGCGCCCCAACGGCCCGCACCTCCAGCCGGTCCCAGCAGCTCCACTCCTTCCCCCGGTACTGCAAGGGGAGTACGGGGCTGAGTACAGCGGGGCAGGGATGGAGCCACCACCCCGGCACTGCTGCGGCCAGGGTTGGGCCCCAAGAGACGCACAAAGCCCCATTGAAGAGCTGCCCAGCCCCACACAATCGCCTCTTCTTGTGTCTGTAGCTCCCGTGGCTTTGTGACCCAGCTCTGGCCTGAGGGAGCTGAGTGCAGGATGTGGCCCCATGCTGTTTGGCACGGCCGCCCTGCCATCTGCCCCCACCGCAGGCAGCACCAGCCCTGGCCCCGTCCCCGTCCCCACGGCAGGCTGCTGGCACCGGGCTGCTGGCACCGGGCTGCTGCTCTCACCTCCTGCTCCAGGCGGAAAGGGCTTCACCCCATCCGCACTACGGCAGCACGGACCGGGCTGACCTCCCGTCCTGGCACCGTGCAAACCCCATCCCCGCACCACGAATGCCACCCACGTCAAGGCCACCAGCCCTTGGTGTGCTCTCGGTCCTGGGTGGCGCTGCCCGCCACCAAGCCGTAGGACGTGTGCTCCTGCCACAGCCGAGCAGGAGACGTCATGCCGCGTGTCTGGGCTCTGGGACACGGAGCTGCCAGCGGTCGACGTAGGGGTGCCGGGACCAGAGGGCACAAAGCGGCATCCTCCGCCCAGGGACGGTGCCAACCATGGCCAGGACACCCTGAGGCTGTGGCACAGGGCCGGGCACCCGCGGATAGCGGGGCGCAGGCGCGGTGAGGCCACAGCCCGGCTGGGCAGCCCAAAGCCAAGCTGGAGACGGCGCGGAGGCGTTGGAGGCGCCTCCCTCCCCCTCTTCCTGCCCCCGGCCCTGGGCCCCCCGGGCCAATCTGGTTCCAATCGTTGCTTCCTGCCGCGCAGGAAGGGCTGCCTCGCACGCCATAAACCCCCAGACAAAGGGGCCTCTATCGCCCAGACGGTCCCAATCTGGGCCTGCCCCCATCCCTGCCCCGCTTTCCCCCTCCGGCAGCTGGGGGGGACCCCGGCCCCGCTCCCCCTGCGGCCCCGGGACCGGTGCCAGCTGCTCGCCGGCTGCCGCAGCTGCTTTCGGTGAGCCAGCTGCAAGCGGCTGCCGCAGCCACGGGGCTGGCCGTGGGGCTGCTAGGCACCCCGGGGGAGAGGGTCCTACCCGGTAGGTGGGGGGCTGCTGGGGCTCGACACGGAGCAGGAGGCATTCGGACAGAAACAGGGTGCTGTTGCGGTAGCAGCTGAGGACCTGGCATCTCCACACCAGCTTGTAGACCTCCAGGCACACCAGGCCGGCCACGGCTGCTGTGGTGGTGACGATGGCGGGCACGATGCGCCCGGCGATGCGCTTGCTCTGAGGACAGGAGGGGGGTGTCACCGGGTGCCCTGCGGGGACGGGGACCCGCGGGGGCACCCCCCTCACCGTCAGCCAGTCGGCGGGGGGGATGCCGTAGTTCTCTGCACGCAGGTTGGACGCGGCCACGATGAAGTCCATGTGGGCGTCGTCGTCCTGCAGGGAAGAGCGTGGGGGGGTCAGCATCCCCCAGGACAGGGCAGCCACCTCCTGAGCCCTGCGGCCACGGCACCTTCTCGAAGTGGATGGGCTCCATCACTTGTGCCACTGTGCCTCCACCTCGCTCCTGCCTCCACCGTGCCAGGTGCTGAGCGAGGTCCTTGGTGAGCTCCATCGGCTGCTCAGGGTCTGGGGACATGGGGTCACGGGCCAAGAACCAGCACCAGCAGGCCTGCGGTTCCTGGCCGGTGTCCCCATGTCATGCCATGGCTCCTGGGGACAGGGGTGTGCAGCAGCCTTACCCACAGCCTCCTCCACCGCCTCTGTGTCCTCTGTGGTGGGGATGCGGAGCCCGTCCCGGGGCACGAAGGGCGGCAGGACCATGCTGCGGAGGATGTCCTGCGTGGCTGCGCGGTTGCTGCACGATGGGAGCTTGTACGTTTGGGCCCGGAGCTGGGCAGCAGCCTCGACGTATGCCACGTGTATGTCCTGCAGAACCATGAGTAGGTGGGGGGGTGGCCCTGGCAGCCCTGCCCCTTGCTGTGCTCCGGCACCCACCGCGTAGCCCTCGTCTCTCCCCAAACCCCACCTTGTCCCCTGCATCCCCACGGCTCTCCCCTGCACTCACATTGCTGGGGTCGAACGTCAGCGGATGGGGACACCGCCTGTCCCCCGACCAGAATGGGACACCGGGGCTGGTTTCCTGCCACAGGGAAAGCAAAGTCAGGCCTGGAGACACTTCTCCTGGGGAGGGTGCCGGGGGGGGGGGGCAGCCCCCCAGGCATTATGCTCACGTGCGCGGGGGGGAAGGTGTGCAGCAGCTGGGCGATGGCGTCGTGGTAGCGGCTCTGCCAGTGCCGGCGGGCCCAGCGCACGCAGTCCCCCCAGTCCCGCGGCCTCTCCTGCAGGCTCTTCCACGCTCGTTCCGGTACCTCCAGGCCCTCCTGCTGCGCTGGCTCCTCTGGCAGCTCTCTGCAAAAGCAGGCACTGCTGGCCTGCCTGCAGCGCTGTCGCGTGCGGGACGCGGCTGCCTGTCCCCGGTCCCCGTCCCTGGCGGCTCCCACGTCCCCACTCACTGCATGAACTGGTTCAGGCTCTCCGCAGGCAGCTGGAAGAGCCCCTCGAACTCATCGCGAGCCCACTGCGCAGAGGGGACAGGGGATGAGCAACGGGTCCCACACAGGGACCCGGCGCTGCAACGCGCTGCCAGCCGCCTCCGAAGGAGTCCTGCTACGGGACAGCACCCGGCGGGGACAGCTGGTGGCCACGGGCTGCGGTGCGGGGCTGCAGTGCCCAGCCCCCCCTGGGAACCTTGGCCCAGGCCAAGCTGGGCTCAGTGCTGGGTCCTGAGGAAGGCGCTGGGGCTGCGCGGCGGCTCCCAGCAGGAAACAGCTGGGGCTGCATCCTGCCTGCGGGGCAACGGGAAGGGAAAACAAAAGGAGCAGGGACCTGCAGCCTTACCTGCAGCGTGTGCTCGATGGTGTGGGGGTAGTACCGCAGGGTGCACAGGGGGAAGGTCCCATCTGCGGAGCTCGTGGCTGACTCCAGCGGCTTGGTCAGGGGGGGGACCATGGCCCGCACGTCCCCCTGCGCCCCCTCTGTGCCCGAGTCCAGCAGCGGCGTGCGGGAGCGGACGCAGCGCGTCTCCAAGTAGGCGCCTGCAGGCAGCGAGGGCAGCGTGTCTGCCCCGGTGGTGCGGGGACAGGCGGGGGGGCTCGGTTCCTCCTGCCCCTGCCCGCCGGCACTCACGGGCATCCAGCGTGTCCACGGCGCTGACGACGCCGTCCAGCTGCTGGAAGAAGTCGTCCCCGTAGAGCTGCTCGGTGCCAGGCCCCACCTGGTTCTGGTGAGCCGTCACCTTCACGTCGGGGTTCATGCGCTTCACGGCTGCAGCGGCCACCTCTGCTTTCGGCTTCTACGAGGGCACAGAGCCGGGGGACAGCTCCCAGGTCCCCGGGGAACACCCAGCCCTGGGCCACCCGTGGGACGAGTGGGAGCTCACCGACACATCCGCTGCACGGAAGAGGAACTGCCGATGCAGGTTGGAGTCTGCGACCGTGTCCATGTCGGTGACGGTGATACCCCCGCCCGGCCCCGCTGCCAGCCCCATCATGGCAAAGTTCTTGAGCAGCTCGCAGCCGATGGCACCGGCCCCCACCTGCTGGGGCAGTGCTGCTGCAGCTCCGCGCACCGCTCAGGCGCCTCGCTGTCTCTCCTGCCCCACACCCCGCTCACCACGAAGTACTTCTGGCGGCCCAGCTCCTCCTGGAAGTTGGCCCCAAACACGGCGATCTGGCCGTCATAGCGGGATCCCCTCTGTTGGGACGGGGCAGCTGCGTCAGCGGGGCCGGCCGCAGCACTCCCGGCAGCCGGCGGCCATGGGGACTCACGGGCTCGCAGTCCTCCTGCGTCAGTCCCGCAGCCCCCTCCATGGCCAGGCACTCCAAGGCGTCGAAGTAAAACCACTGGTCCAGGGGCAGGAGCTTCCTCGTGATGGCCTGGGGTGAGTGGGGCCTCGTCAGCTCCACGTGCAGTGGGGTTCCCCGTGCCCCACACCGCGCGCTCTGCTTCGCTCCGCAGCCGGAGCGCGGTGTCCCCAGGCAGGCTGCAGGTGCCCTCTCGTGGCCACCAAGCACCACGGGACAGCCGTGCCGAGCCGTGCCACCGGCCTGCCACGTGTGGGACCCCGTGGTGGGTCCCTGTCCCCAGCCGCTCACCTTCAGCACCTCCTGGGCAGCCAGGGCACCGATGAAGGACGCCACGGGGCACAGGTCCCCCGCGCTCACGCTGGCGAACGCTCGCACGACATCCTCGTCCAGGGGACCCAGCTGCGCGCCCAGGCTCTGCGCCAGCTGCAGCACCCGCTCGGCGTCCGCCTGGGGGAAGAGGGATGAGGGCAGCCCCGGCGAGGGGCAGAAAGGCCAGAGGGGCTGGGAAGGGTCAGGATATGGACTCACCGGTGCCCGGGGCTGGGGCAGGCGGCCCCGCTCCTCACGGAAGGCGTGGAGGGCCTGGAAGGCGGCGTGCAGGCTGCGGCTGCGCTGCAGCTCCGTGGAGCTCTTCACTGGGATCTTGGGCATCACCAGCGCCTGGCGCAGGGACTCCTGCCGGCACCACGCAGGGATCGTGGGGACAGGAGCTTTTTGGGGGCACGGAACCACTTCTAGGTTCCCTGCCACCTGGGAGGCAGCACGGTGGGGAGGGGGGGACACGTACATACGAGTGCTCCTGGTGCAATCGCACCTGCAAGACCTGGCCCCCGCAGCGGTAGGGTGAGAAGGTGCTCGTGTCTCCGATCTCCAGTCTGAAGGGATCTGGGATGGAGAGGAGGGGACGGGCACCACGGTCACCACTGGGGACCCGCTGCAGCCCCCGAGGCGGGGAGGCACTCACCCAGCACACGCACGAGGCAGGGCTCGCAGCCGTTCAGCTCCGTCATGCCCTCCAGGCCAGAAAACGTCACCAGGTCGCCGTCACTGAAATGGTGGCCGTGTCCCCCCTCTGCCCTCGCGCACGTCACGATCCCCGGGTTGCCCTGAGCAGGGGGAGAGATGAGCACGGGGAACTCGATCGAGGCGACACCAAGCTGCTGAAGTACTCAGAGAAAGCTGTGAAGCTGGAGGGGGGGGGCACCGTGCTGGGGAGCGGGGAGGTGGCACGGAGCCTCCTACCTGGGAGATGTGCTGCACGGTGGCACAGAGCCGGTCCCCTTCTGCAGGGTCGTCAACAACAAAACGCTCCCCGAAGTCGCAGAAGAGCTGCCTGGGCAGGGACAGGGGGTGGCTTCGTTAAGCGGGAGCCTCGTGGAGCTCCAAGAGCGCTGTCGGGTCCTGCCCCGCAAGCAGGACAAGGACTCAGAGGGGACAGGAGGTGCCCAGGGCAGCAACGCTTAGGACACGGGAAATCCCTGCTAGACACGGGGACAAAACCCACACTGCACGCGTGGTGGAGCATCACAAGGTCCTCGCTGCGGCACAACGTCCCTGGGGACACAGCCCCCAGCCGCCGCCCCCTGCCCCAGCAGGTGGCCACCACACAGTGCCAAGGTCCCCCTGCCAGCCACTGCCCCCTGCCCTTACCCTGCCAGCCCCTTGGCGTCAGCCACGATGAAGCAGATGCCCTTGGCGTGGCAGATGTCCCCGACGCGGAGCTGCTCCTCCAGCGGTGACTCGGTCAGCACGACCACCTGCACCAGGGCGGTCAGCAGGTGCCAGCACCCCGGGGCGTCCCCTGGCCGGGGCGTCGGGCTCACCTGGAAGGCGTCGAGGAAATCCTCCGACAGCTCCTCAGCGCTGACCGCCACCTCCACGTCGGGGTTCAGCTCGGCCAGCCGCCGCTGCGATGCCTGGGCGCGGTTCTGGCCCACGTCGCTCTCCCGCAGGAGGAACTGCGGGGCGGGCGGCAACGGGCACCCCCGCAGGTTCGGGGTGCTGCCCATGCTGGTGGGGGCTCTCTGCCCATGACAGGTGTCCCCCCACCCCCCCCACACCCCTTACTGGGACCCCCGACCTGTGACCTGGGAGAGGGATCCCCCAGCGGTACCAACACCCCTTACCGTGACCCCCGTCCATTCCCGGGATCTCCTCCACTGCCCATACCCGCACCCACCGCTGTTAACAGGTCCCGTTACCAGGCCCTGTACCCCCCCCCTGCCCACCCACCCATCCCTATGCCCCTTACAAGGCCCAAACCCGTGCACGGGGCCCCAGCCTGTGCTCGCTGCTGGGACCCCTGCCCGTGTCCGTACCCATCACCAGGGCCCGCACCTGTCCCCGAGACGCCCACCTGCGCCTGCACCCATTGCCAGGACACTCACTCATGCCCAGCCTCGTTACCGGGACCCCTGCCGCTACCCGTAGGCATCGCTGGGACACCCGCCTGTACCTGTACGCCGCACCGGGACCCCCACCCGCACCCGTTACCAGGCCACCACCCCGGCTCGGGACCCCCAGCGGCACCACACCGATCGCCCGGACCCCCACCCGTACCCATCGGTGGGACCCCCGCCCCCCGCGCCCCCCCCGTACCTGCTGGGCGCGGTCGGTGCCGCCGGCCCCGCGGGGGTCCCTCAGCACGACCCTCCCGGCCCCCGCCAGCACCAGCGCCGCCGCCACCTGCGCGCCGGCCCCGCGCAGCCCCGCCACCAGCACGGCCGCCTCCCGCAGCCGCCGCCCGCTGCCGCGGCCCAGCACGTACCTGGGGAAGGGGAGGGGGGGGGGGGGCCCCCGCGGGCCCCGGACCGGGGGGGGGGGGGGGGGGCCCCCGCCGGCCGCCGCCCCCCCGGGGGGCCCCCCCCCCCCCCCCCCCCAGCCCCCGGCACGCACTGCTGCCGCGAGTAGCGCCCCCCCGCCATGCTCCCGGGCCCGCCCCGCCCCGGCAGCGCGGCGGCGGAGGGAGGAGGAGGAGGAGGAGGAGGAGGAGGAGGAGAGGAGGAGGCGGCCGGGACGATGGCGGCGGGCGGCTGGGAGGCGCCGTGGCGGGCGCTGGGCGCGCTGGGCCGGGAGCTGGCGGCCGAGTGGGCGGCGCAGGACGTGCGGGCCGCGCTGTGCCAGCTGCTGCTGCTCTGGCTGGGGCTCAGCCTGCTGGGCGTCCGCCTGGCCTGGCGGGCCTACGGCGGGGCCGTGGCCGCTCTCTGCTACCGCCCGGCCGCCCGCCGGCCCCCCGGCACCGCCACCGCCACCGGCAGCGGCCGGCCCCGCGCCCACTCCCTGTCCCCCGCCGGCCCGGCCGGCCGCAACGGCGCCGCTGAGCGGCACTGCCCGCCCCGGTGAGTGCGAGCCCCCCGCCCGGTGCGCCCCAGCACGGGGTGCATGCCCCCCCCCTCCTCCCCCATGTCCCAGACCAGCGTGGCCTCCGGGCATCCCAGTATACCCCAGTGCATGGCCCCCGCCACCCCCATGTCCCCAGACCAGTGACTCCCCCGTGTGTTCCCCTGGGCTATGCCCCCATCCCAGTGCATGGCCCCCACATCCTCAGCCCAGTGACCCTCTGGTGTGTGTCCCCCGGCCATGCCCCCCCCC
>NW_023304294.1:0-5055 GCF_011077185.1 Oxyura jamaicensis | reverse complement strand
CCGAGTGTCCCCCAGCCCAGTGAACCCCCCCGGCCCAGCATGACCCCCTGTGTGCCCCCCTCCAGACCCCTGTATCCCAGGAGGTCCCCGCCGCTCACGCTGCCCCTCTCCGCAGGGAGGGCCCGCCAGCTGAGCCGGGGAAGACGCACCGCGAGTGAGGAGCGCCCGCTGCGCCCGAGACCGCCCGCACCATTAAAGCGCTGTGCCCCCATCCCGCTGCCCCTGCGTTGGGATTCACCACCAGAGACGAGGCCAGCGTTGTGAGGCAGGGGGGTTTAATGGGGCCGGGCCTCACTTGGCCACGTAGTAGTGGGTGGGCACGAAGGGCATCTTGGTGACCAGCGCCGGGTGCTGCTTCTTCCTCACCTCGACGGCGAGCGTGGTGCCCGGGCGGCTGTGCGCGGCCTCCACGTACCCCATGGCGATGTTCTTGCCCAGGGAGGGCGAGGGGCACCCGCTGGTCACCGTGCCTGGGGACACAGGAAGGTGAGCGGGGGCTGGCGGTCCCAGACTCCCCCCCAGTGTCGCCCCCACCTACCCACAGGCCTGCCCTCAGGGTCCAGGATGACTGCGTGTGGCCGGACGGGGGGCCCCACCGAGGTCAGCCCCACGCGCCTCCGCTTCGGCTTCTCTTTGGCTTGCGCCATGATGATGGCTGCACCAGGGAAGTCCATGGCTGCACGCCGGCGCTTGCCTGCGGGATGGAGAGGGGCGAGGGTTGGCGTGGGGGCTTCCCCACGCTTTGCAATGCCCAGCAATGCCTGTGCAGTGTGGTTGGGTTGGAGGAGACGGTGGTGGACGCTGCCTGGACCTACCCAAGGTCCACATCAGCCCGGCCTCGGCTGGCGTGGTGGTCTCATCGATGTCGTTCCCGTACAGGCAGAGCCCGGCCTCCAGGCGCAGGCTGTCCCTGGCCGCCAGCCCCGCCGGCCACACCTCGGGGATGCCCAGCAGCTGCTCGGCCAGCTCCACCACCTGCCCCGCGGGCACCGAGATCTGCACAGGATGGGGATGGGGACAACAGGGGCAGGGTCAGCGGGGCACGGCGTCCCACTGGGACCCGTTGCCTTGGGGTGCCCCCGCTACCTCCACGCCGTCCTCGCCAGTGTAGCCACAGCGCGTGACCCGGCAGCCCGGCACGCCGAAGACAGTCGTGGTGGTGCTGGTCATGAAGGACAGCTTGGCCAGGTCGTCTGACAGCCCTGCCTGCAGCACCTGTGCCATGGAGGGGCCTGGGGGGACAGGTGGCTTTGAAGAGGGGACAGAACCTGGGCGAGGAGGGACACGGGGAGGGGAGCCCTGGCTGGGCGGAGAAGGCAGGCTGTCTTAAGAGCCCCACAGGATGGCGGGTCCCAGGGTGAGACCCCCCTGCGGTGATGCCTGGTGCCAGCCCTCATGGGGACCCTGCTACCTTGCAGAGCCAGCAGCGCGTTGTCTGAGACCTCCAGGTGCACGTCACTGCCGACAGCCCGCAGCTCCGCTGCTCTGCCCTGCAACGGTGACAGCGGGCTGGTGGCACGGGGCCGGCCTGGAGCCAACCCCACGCCTGGCCCCCGGGGGGGGGGGGGGGGGGGGGCTCCTGTCTGTGGTGCGTCCCCGCCGGCAGGCAGCGGCCGTACCTGCATGATGGCCAAGTCCTTGTCGGCACAGCCCGCGTTGGACACCACGTAGAGGTGCTCCTCTGCCGTGTTGGTGACAATGAGGTCGTCCACAATGCCACCCCGCTCGTTGGTGAGCAGCGTCAGCGTGCCCTGCAGGACGGCACCCTAGGGAGCGCGGGCAGGGCGCCAGGCCCTGCACCAGGCGGCACCGGGCGGGGGCCCTGTGCCCCTGCTGGGCTGGGTGCCAGGTGCCCCTCGTCCCCGCGTCCCCCCCCGGGCACGTGGCGCTCCTCGCCCCGTACCTGGCCCGGCTTCAGCTCGGCGATGTCCCCCACCACCAGGCTCTCCAGGAACTTGACGCGGTCCCGGCCGTACACCCGCGTCTAGAGGGGGCCGGGGGTGAGGTGGGGCGCGGGGGGGGCCGCAGCGGGACCCCCTCCCGGAGCCTCTCCCCCCCTCCCCGCCCGCTACCTGCAGCATGTGGGACACGTCGAACAGGGAGCAGTGGCGGCGGGTGTGCAGGTGGGACTCGAGGTGCCCGCGGTCGTACTGCACCGGCAGGCTCCAGCCCGCGAACGGCACCATCCTGCCGCCGCGGGACCGGTGCAGGGCGTCCAGCGGCGTCCGCTTCAGCCCCCCCGGCTCGGCCCGACCCGGTTCGGCCCCGGCCCCGCTCAGCGCCGCCGAGCCCGGGCGGCCCCGGCCCAGCGCGGCGCGGCAGCCGGCCCGCAGCATCCTCCGGCCTCGGCTCGGCTCGGCTCGGCCCGGCTCGGCCCAGCGCGGCTCGGCCCGCCCCGCCGGGGCCCCTGGGACATGCGACCCGCCCCCAGCACCGCCCCCAGACCCAGAGACGAGGCACAGCGGCAGCGCCACAGCAGCGTTTATCCGGGGCTCCCCCGCCCCCCGCACGGCCGCGGAGCGAAGGGCGAGGAACGCGGGGGGGGGGGCTCGGGGCAGGGCCCGGGGCCGGCGGGGGGTGAAGGCCCCCGCGGGAGGCTCTCGGGCACAGCGGCGTCCCCGCCGGGTCCCGTCGAGGCTCAGGTGTAGGAGAGCAGGTTGACATCGTAGCAGCCGTCCACCTGCGGGGACAGAGCTGCCGTGGGTGCCCGCAGCAGCGGCACCCCCCGCCCGCGGCCCCCCACCCCCACGAGCGGGGCGCTGGGGGCACTCACGTCGAAGCGCCCGATGCGGGTGGCCGCCTGGCGAGCCCGGATCACCTCCGTCAGCACCCACATTTGCTGCACCTCCGTCGACACCTTCTCCGGGTCGGGGAGCTCCTGCGAAGAAGCAGGAGCGATGCTGTGGAGCACCATCAGCAGTGGTTTCCCAGGGCGGGGAGAGGGGGGCCCCAGCGTAGGAAAGCAGCAGCTGGGAACAAGGTGACCCCGAGCCTGGCACGGCAGGAGCGTGACCTGTCCCCTCTGGCAGGCATCCAGAGCAAGGACGTAAACCAGCTCATTAGCTAATAATTAAAGACACAATCGCACAGTCCAGAGTTTCAGCCCTCGGGACTCACAAGCTCGGCCACGGGGGGGGGTTTGGAGCAGCTTCTGCGGCCCAGCGGTGGCGACGCTGCCTGCCCCAGCGCCCGGGGGGGTCACACAGCGGTGACAAACCAAGGGACACAGCCCCTCCTTGGGGGCAACTCGAGCACCCATCACAGCAGGTCACTGCCGGCCACGTGCCCCTGCTCTCCTGCGACTTTGCTTGCTCAGGGCCACCCCCGGGGGTGTTGCCTCCCGCAATGCCACGGTCCCCCTGCCACCGCTGGAGACCCAGGGGGCTCCTCCTGTCCCCCAGCACCCCACCGAGCGATGCTGTGTGCCCGCCAGTCCCAGGGGGATGCTCTCATCCCGGGGTGGATTTAATGTTGTCTCCGATCACGTGTCCTGGTGGAGGATTTTTTTTTTCCTTTTCCTTCTGAACTCTGCGAGCTGCTCCCAGCACCGGGCTCGTTGGGCACTTCGGAGCACCCAAACGGCTCCTGGCTGGGCCCTGGAGCTGGCGATGGGCTGGGACAGAGCTGGCAGCCTCTCGGTGGAGTTGGTGCCAGGATTTGGGATCTCCTCCTGGAACAGGCGCGTTGTCCGCCCTGCCCTGAGCTCTGAGCATCCCTATGCTGCTGTGCGCTGAAGCACCGCCTGTCTCGGTGCTCTGCCACCCGGGTGGCTCCAGGCCCTGCTCTGCAGCCTGCCCGGAGGCGCACACAGCCCCCGGCCGCTGAGTCCCCCACAGGCAGCCCGGTCCTCCGGGCTTGGGAGTCGTGGACCACTTCAAGTCAGCACCAAAATTCCAGCCCAATTCAGAGCTCAAGCAGGCTGCTCTGGGTAGAGCCGTCAGCGCTTGGTTGGCTACGGCTGGCAGCCCCGCGTCAGTTCCCAGCCCCTGCTCAGGTGCCGAGCGCCTCAGAGACGAAGGGCTTTGCCGCTGCCATGGGTGGCAAAGCCCCAAGGGATGTGTTCACCTCCTGCCCCACCACGGCGTGCCTCAGAGCGGAGCAGCCTCGGGGGGGCTTTGCCCTCTGGCAGCCCCCTGCCCACCCCAGGTCCTGCTCCCCGGTGGGCGTTTGCTGCCGCGCTGGCACCACTCACCCCGTGCGGGCTGGCCGGCTGCTCCGGAGGGGTCAGCTGGGAGAGCCAGGAGGGGAAATCCTGCTGGGGGCTCTGCGACAGATCCGAAGGGTCACTCCGCGGGTGTTGCCCCCCCGCCCCCACCCCTCACGCCACGCTTTGCCCCCTCCCCGCTCTTTACAGGCACAAGGGGCACGGCCCCACCGTCATTCCGGGGACGCCGTCCCACCGCCTGCATGCCGCCCACCCCGCTGCGGGGTCCCCAAGCGGCCCGGGGGACCCCCAGCGTGCCGGAGGGTCACCTTCTGGGCGGGGGGGAACACCTGCAGCTCCTCGATGCTGAAGTGCAGCCAGGCCGGGGAGGGCTGCCGCAGGATGAAGCGCAGCGCCGTCACCTGCTCCATGTCGCACAGCATCTGCGGGGACAGGGGGGCGTCAGGCGCCCGGGGGGGGACGGGGACGGGACCGGGGGGGTAACGGGGAGCGGGACCTGGTGGCGGCGGAGCGAGAAGTAGTCCTGGGAGCCCTCCTCGGTGTGCGGGCTGGGCATCAGGCGGTGGTCGCGGAGGCAGGTGACCCACCTGCGGGGCCCCGGGGGGCCGGCCCGCTGCAGCCGCACGCTGAGGAAGGCGGTGTAGAAGTTCTTGAAGACGATCTCGTGCACCTGCGGGGAGCGCCGCGCATCGCACCGGGCACCGGGCACCGCCGCCCGCCCCGCCCCGCCCCGCACTCACATCGGCGGCGCCGCCCCGGGGGAAGCGCAGGTCGATGACGGCCACGCCGGGCCGAGCCGCCTCGGCCCCCCCGGGCAGCTGCAGCGCGGCGGCGGCGCGGGAGGCGCAGGGCAGCGGGGAGCGGCCCGGCCCCGCCGCTCCCGACATGGC
>NW_023304293.1:0-13965 GCF_011077185.1 Oxyura jamaicensis | reverse complement strand
GGGGGGGGCTCCGCTCAGGCTTTGCCGGGGTCTTCCTTCAGCGTCACCGTGCGGTTGAACACCAGCTGCGGAGAGAGGCGAGGGGGAGGCGCTGAGCCCCGCAGCTCCCACGGGGGGGTCCCTGGGGTCCTGCCCCGGGGCTCACCTTCCCCTCGGTGCTGTCGGGGTCCACGGAGAAGTAGCCCAGCCGCTCAAACTGGAATTTGGCAAAGGGCCGGGCAGCGAGGACGGATCTGTCCACCAGGGCGTTGTCCACCACGCGCAGGGAGTCCTGGCGGGAGGGGACAGCGCTGTCACAGCGCCCCTGGGCCCCCTGCCCCAAGTCCTGCTGCCACCAGGGACAGGGGAGCAGGAGGGGCTGCAGGGTTGGGGGTGCCTCCCCCAGGGGCTGCGAGCCCAGCTCCTGCACCACTCACAGGATTGAGATCGCTCAGAAAGCCCCCGGGAACCTCCGCTGGGTCCTCGGGATTTTTGTGCAAAAACCTGAAAAGGGAGAGTCTCAGCCCCCGCGGGGGTGGGAGGCGCTGTAGGGCCGGGCACGGCTTTGCCCAGGCACCCCGCTGCGCTGCCTGGGGGGGGGGGGGCTGCCCAGGGGCCGTCCCTGCTCTGGGGCCAGAAACCTGGCAGAAGGGCTGGGAGGGGGAAACACAGAGCCAGGAGGGGCAGCCAGCTGCTGAACACGCAGCTCCGGTTTCAGCGGGGGGCAGGAGCCCGGCAGTGCCAGCCCCTGCCCACAGCCCCCTACTCACAGCCGCTCGTAGAGCCGCACTTCGCACGTCAGCGGCTCCGACACCCAATGGATGAAGGCTTTGGGCTTCTCGGCCGCGTCTGACTTTGTGCAGGTCACCTCCAGCTCGATCACGCGCCCGCTGGCGTTCTGGGCGAGGCGAGAGGAGCCGTCAGACCGGAGCCCTGCCCCGCGGCGCAGCCGGGGCTGAGGCACTGCGCCCACAGGCTCCGCTCCCATGGCCCTGCAAGGCCCGGGGGGAGGGCAGGGAGCCCGTGCCCACCCCGGGTCACCCACCTTGATGACGTTCTGGACGGCAATGACGTAGCCAGCGTGGCGCAGTCCCACGGGCTGCCCCGGGGCCAGCCGCTTGTAGCCCTTGTCCAGCTCCTGCCAGACAGTTCACCGCTGCAAGAGGGGGCCCAGCACAGGCTCCCCGTGCCAGCACGTCTTTGGCCCCACGCCTGTGTCTCCCTGACGCCGTGCCCAGGGGGCACAGAGCGCCGCGCCCAGCTCACCTCCCTGAAGTCGGTCTCCTCGATGTAGACGGTGGGCTGGAAGGGCACTTTGTGGAAGCCCCGGCTCTCATCGGCGGGGAAGTTGGGCACAAGGACGTCGATTGTCTGGGGGGAGAGGAAGGGGTGAACACCGGCCCCGGGGACCCCCGCTCCCAGCCCAGCCTGCGGCAGCCTCACCTCAGGAGCGGGGAAGTTGGTGATGGTGACCTTGAGAGGCTCCAGCACGGCCATGGCGCGGGGGGCCTGCTCGTTCAGCACCTCCCGCACGCATGCCTCCAGCAGGTGTGGCTCCATCGTTGCCTGGGCCACGGTCACACCAACCTGCGGGACGGCCTGCCGTCACCCCGGGGGCCGAGGGACGTGGCTGCCCACCGCCCCCCCCTGCCCCACGGCGCCTACCCGGGCGCAGAAGTTGTTGATGGCCTCGGGGGGGAAGCCTCGCCGGCGCAGGGCTGTCAGGGTGAAGAGCCGCGGGTCGTCCCAGTCCCTGAGAAAACACCGGGGTCACGACAAAAAACCCGCCCCGAGCCAGCCCCACCCTGGCTGCTGGCCCCAGTCCTACCTCACAGCACCCGTCTCCACCAGACGGATGATTTTCCTCTTGGAGACGACGGTGTAGAGCAGGTTCAGGCGCCCGTACTCCCACTGCACGGGGCAGTAGACATCCAGCGCGTTGCACAGCCAGAAGTAGGAGGAGCGCCTGCGAGGAAGGTGCAGCAATAACCCGGCTCAGCCCCACGCCTGCCCGCGGCCCCCCCGCCCGGCAGGGACCGGCCCCGGGCCGCGCACGGTGCTCACCTGGCCTGGAACTCCTTGGTGCAGAGGGAGTGCGTGATGTGCTCGATGGAGTCACACAGGCAGTGCGTGTAGTCGTACGTGGGGTAGATGCACCTGCGAGGAGGATGCAGTCAGCCCCGGGGCTGCCCCAGCTCCCTGCTCCCCTCCCGAGACCCCCTCCCGGTCCCACAAGACGCAGACCCGTCCCCAGTCCCCGGGACTCTCCCTACCATTTGTCCCCGGTGCGGTGGTGCGGAGTGAACTTGACGCGGTAGGCGACGGGGTCCATCTTCCCGTCCTCCATCACCAGTTTCATCCGCAGCGTGGCCTCCCCCTCCCCAAACTTGCCCTTTCGCATGTCCTGCGGGGAAGGGAGAAGCTGTCAGCTGGGCCACGGATCTGCATCCCGCAGCGCCTGCCCCCGGCCCACAGTACCTCGAAGAGCAGGAGCGATTCCTCCACGGGCCGGTCCCGCCACGGCGAGGGCGGCGGGTTGTGGCCCTTGATCTCCTCGACCTTCTGGTGGCAGACGTAGGCCTGGCCCCTGGAAGGGGGACAGGTGCTCAGCGGACACGGGCAGCCCGTCCCCCGAGCACCCCCGCCCACTTCCCCAGCACCCCCACCTGCGGATGAGCTCCAGGGCCCAGGTGTACAGCTGGTCGAAGTAGTCCGAGGCGTGGGTCACCGCGTAGGGCTGGTAGCCTGAGGGGACGGGGCAGGTTGGAGCCACCCCCGGGGCCAGCAGCGGGACCTGCAGGCGGGGATGTCCCCGGCAGCAGCCCGGCCCTCCCTGCCCTCGCCAGCCCGAGCCGTACCGAGCCACTCCACCATCTCCCGGATGGCCGTGAAGTACTTCTCCTCCTCCTTCTCGGGGTTGGTGTCGTCGTAGCGCAGGAAGCACACGCCCCCGTTGGCCTGAGGACACGGGGACAGTGAGCACCCGTTTCCCCGAGGGGCCTGGGCGCAGCCCGGCGGCACCGCTCACCTTGGCGTAGCCGAAGTTGAAGTTGATGGCCTTGGCGTGCCCGATGTGCAGGATCCCGTTGGGCTCAGGAGGGAACCGCGTCCGCACCTGCCAGAAGGAAACGGGACGGCTGTCCTGCAGCAGGAGACACCCCCTGCAGGGGGGGGGGGGCACCGAGGAGGAGGCCCCCGTGCCTCCCCACCACCCCGCCGCGCAACGGAACCCCCCTCAGAGGGGACCATCGGGCTGGGGCCCTGCGCTCACCTGCCCGCCCGTGACCGCCAGGTGCTGCTTGAGCAGCGCCATGGTGTTGGGCGTCACCACGTAGCCCTCCGTCTTGTAGTTCTCCCCTGGGGCGACGGCGCGGTCAGGGCTGCGGCACCGCTCCAAGCCCAGCAGCCCGTGGGGAAGGGCACGGGGCCAGGACAGCCCCCCCGGGACGCAAAGCTAGGGCCCGCACGCAGCGGCGCTCCTTCGTGCTCACCCGGCTTGTGGAACTTGAGGGCTTCTCCCCGCAGCTGCTCCAGCAGCGATTTTGTCTCCGTGCCCACCTCACCTGCGAGGAGAGACAGGGCTGAGCTGGAGCCACCTCCTCCTCCTCTGCCTGCTGGGGAGGGACGGGCACAGAAGCCCCGGTGCTGCTGAGACCTCGCTTGGTACCCATAAAGGACAAAACGTGCGAGGGCAGTGCTGCCCGGTGGGACAGAGGGAGGTCCCCAGGCACTGCGAGCTGCCCGACCACAGCCCAGGTTGCTCCTGGGGCCGAGTCCCAGGAACCGGGGGGCTGGGGCAGCTCCTGGCAGGAGGACAGAGCCCCTCACCGTTCTCCACCACAGGCGTCTTCTGCTTCTCTTCCTGGACTGGACGGGCCTTTGTAGCCTGCAGGGACGAGCACAGCCTTAGCGCCCAGCTCCCCCACACACCTTCCCCCCTCCCAGCTCCCTTGGCCCCATCCCAGGGTGGTGGCTGGGCACCCGAGGAGCAGGGGGACCGTGTACAGGGGTGGGAGCAGGCCCAGAGCACAGCCCCGAGGGTGGCTGGGGCTGCTGAGCAGCAGCTTGGGAGCCTGGGAAACGCCATCGCAGTTCCCAGCCTTCCCCACTGCATCACCTTTGGTTTCTTTTCCAGGTCTGCTTCTGTCTTTGGTCCCAGCAAATGCAGCACCTGGGAAAAACGACAATGCCTCAATCCGGTGCCCCAGGGCCTGAGGACAGCCCCGTGACCTGCAGCCTGTCCCACGCCCACCCAGGACAAGCTGTCCCTGGCCCCACACCGCCAGGGGACAGGCAGCACCCGACCCGCACCCACCTGCAGATCCACCTCATTCTTGATGCTCTTCCCGTCCGCCCACTGCAACCGGCTGCGTGCCTCCCCTGCAGGGGGGAGCACAGCGTGGGCGAGGGGCCCGGGGGGGTTTGCCCGGGGCTCCCCGCAGCGAGTCCTGGGCCAGCAGCCCCAGGACGGACCCAGGGCGCTGGGGGTGCCCCTACAGCAGGGCACCAAGGGCTGTGGAAGCCCGGAGGGGGACAGGACGCAGGGCGGGAGGAGGTCCTGTCAAGGCGCAGGGACCCCGGCGCCCCCACTCACCCATCAGCAGCCCCATGTTGAAGCGGTAGCGCTCGGCCAGCAGCTCCTCCCGGTGCCGGCTGATCACGGCCTCCACCTGGTGAGAGGAACGGGCGCACCGGGGCTGAGCGGCAAGCCGGGTCCCCCGGTCCTGCGCGGCGTCCTTCCCCCGGACCCCCAGCCCCACGTTGCGTGTCCCCCTCCCCGGCTCCCTTGTGTTGCCCCCCCAGCCCCCCGTCTCTCACCGCCTCCTCGATCTGCTCGGGGCTGACCCGCACGCCCACGCCGCACGCCCGCTCGAAGTCGGCTGCATCCAGGGGGTCAAGCGGGTGGCTGCGCAGGTACTGCAGGGCGGCTGCGGGCACGGCACCGTCAGCAGCAGCACGGGCCCCCCCAAAACCCCCCAAGGACCCCTTAAAGGCCCCCAGGACCTCCCAAACACCCTCCCTGAGCCCCCCTGGACAACCCAATGACACCCCGAAGGTCCCCGGGACCCCCCAAAGCCCCCCTGGACGTCCCCCAAGCACTTCTGGACCCTCCCCAAGCCCCCCAGGACAACCCCAGGACCTCCCCAAGCCCCCCCAGGACCCCCCAAAGCTCCCCAGGGCCCTCATAAGGCCCCCAAGGCCCTTCCCAACCCCCCCCCGGACCCCCCAAAGCCCCCCACGACCCCTCAGAACCCCCCAGAACAACCCCAGGACCCCCATAAGGCCCTCAGGGCCCCCCAGAGGTCCCCTGGACAACCAAAGGACACCACCAGGACTACCCAAAACCCCCCCAGACCCCTATAAGGGCCCCCCCAGGCCCCCCAGGGACCCCCCCGGGACCCCCCGGCCGCGCCGCACCGCCGAGCTGCAGGTCGCTGCGGATGTCGCCGCGGCCGATGTAGGCCACGAGGAAGGCCAGGCGGCCGGGGTCGCGGAGCCGGGCGGCCGCGTTGTAGAGCAGAGCCCCGGTGGCTTTATCCAGGCCGGAGCCCAGCGCGCCGCGGGCCTGCAGCACGGCTCGGCGGAGCTGGGCGCTGAGCGCGGCGTTGCGCAGCGTCTCGCGGGCCTTGGCCTCGCTCAGGCCGATGCCGGTGAAGAGCCCCAGCGCCTCCGCCTCCTCCTCCGCCGCCGCCGGCTCCGCCGCCGCCATCGCCGCCGCCATCTTGTCGCCCTCCTCCTCCCCGCCCGGGGAGGAGGGCGGGGCGGGCCGGCTGGCCCAGCCAATCGGCTCCGCGCACCGCACGCCGCGGCCAATAGGAAGGGGGAGAACCGAGAAGGGAAGGCGAATAGGAAGGAGGGGGGCGTGGCCGGGAGGGAGGGCAGGGGTGTCTTTTAAAGGGACAGGCGGCCGCCGCCACGTGGGGGGCAGGCCCGGGGCGGGGCTGGGGGCTGGAGGGGGCGGCCCCGGGGAGCCCGAGTGGGTCCGGCCTGGCCGCCACGGGGGTCCCTCGGTGTGACCCCACGGCCACCCGTATCCATCCCCGTGTCACCCTTTGAGTCCCCGTGGTCATTGGTGTCCATCTCCGTGTCCCCCTTTGTGTCCCCACAGCCACTCACTGTGTCCCCACGGCCACACACGTCCGTCCCCATGTCCCCCCAGCCACATGTGCCCCCTTCATGCCCCCACAGCCACCTGTATCCATCCTCGAGCCCCCCCTTTTGTCCCCACAGTCCCAAGTGTCCCCCCTTTATGTCCCCATGTCCCCCCCTTGTGTCCTGTGTCCATGCATGTCCCCCTCTGTGTCCCCATGGCCACCCGTGTCCACCCCACTGTCCCCCCTCGTGTCCCCACAGCCCCAAGTGTTCCCCCTTTATGTCTCCCGTGTCTAACCGTGTGTCCCCCCTCGTGTCCCCACAGCCACCCCCCTCCATCCCCACGTCCCCACAGCCACACACGTCCCCACCGCGTCCCCTCCCAGCTCCCCCCCGACATGGCCACTGCCAGCCCCCAGCAGCAGCAGCAGCACCGGGGCACTTCAGGACGGGATTTATTGTCACTGCCCCATGCCGGGGCTCCTGGGGCACCGCGGGGCCGGCTGCCGCACCGAGTCCTGCCCTCCGCAGCCACCCACCGAGGCGTCCCCACGGGCACGCACCCCCCAGCCCCACACCTCGAGCAGGGCACGGGCTCAGCACCCGTCGGGCACCTTCTCCGTCCCCTCCGCGGCCCCCGGCTCCGTGCCGGCGGCCGGCAGAGGCTTCATGCTGAAGTGGGCGCTGATGTTGGTGCCCGAGACGCTGCGGTACTCGCCCAGCTCGGTGCGCACCGCCTCGTTCTGGGTGACGGTGAGCAGCACGGGCACGGACAGCGTCACCTCCTTGCGCAGCACGCGGATGCTCAGCGCCGTGCGCGGGGGGATCTTGGCCGGCAGCTGCACCTCCACCCGCTCCCGCCGCGTGCTGGACTCGCTGCGCCCCTTCTGTACCGTGAAGACGTTGGAGGCCTCCACGGCCAGCGTGAAGGAGAGCCCGGCCTTCAGGCTGGTGGCGTTGCTGAAGTGGAAGCTCTGCCAGAGCGTGGTGCTGTACTCCCGCGTGCTGCCGGCCGCCAGCGCCTGCTCCGCCGCCGTCTCGTTCACCCCCACGATCTCGTCCACCAGCACCTCCCGCTCGGCCTCCACCCGCTTCTGCTCCCACAGCAGGCGCGCCGAGACCAGAGGCCGCCCCGGCCGCAGCGGGCGCAGGTGGGAGAGCCTCGCCTGGAAGTTCAGCTCGGGCTTGTAGTCGGCGAGGCGCTCGCCGGGCCAGGCCAGGCAGTGCCAGCCCCCGCGGCCGGGGTGCTGGTAGAGCAGCCAGACCCCTCGCTGCACCACGTGCGAGGCCACGCGGTCGTTGAAGTAGCCGTAGGCCAGGTTGGTCTCCTCCGTCACCACCTTGCAGGCCCCCTGGAAGTTGGGGCGCTCGTACAGGGTGATCTGGGGGTCCCCCAGGTCGTCGTGCACGAGGCGCAGCGCCGAGAAGCTGTTGGGCCGCCCCACCGAGGGGTACTCGCCCTCCTCGAAGGCGTGCGGCTCCCCCTCGTACTTGGGCTCCGTGTAGGCGATCCAGGGCTGCCCCACCACCTTCAGGGAGGCGATGCAGTTCCCGAAGTCCAGCTCGTGCAGGTCGGGCACGTCGCAGGTGAACTCCCGGCTCAGCCCCTCGAAGTTGGTGCGCTCGTACACCGTGATCCGGTTCATGGTGCCGCGGGCGCCGTCCCTGCGGGGGGCACAGCGCGTGTCAGCCCCAGTTCGTGGGCTCGCGTGGGGCCACGGGGAAAGCCCGGGTGGCGAAGAGCCCTCTCCCAGCACCTCCTCTCCCCCCTTTCCCTTCAGCTTCCCCCCCCCCGTCCCCGTGCTCTCACCGTCTCCGCCGGCAGCGCCCCGACGCCGGCCCGCGGCCGTGCCTTTTATCGAAGGGGCGGCAGGGCCGCGGCGTGCCGCGACATGAAGCGAGGGCGATGCCGACGCTCGCCTCCGCGCCCTCCTCGCCCAGCCCCGGCCCCGCTGCGGCAGCGGGCACCCGCACGGCCCCGGCGCACCGGGACGCCAGGCGGCCCCGCCGACCAGCCCTGCCGGAAAGTCCTGCCGCGCCCCGGGCACGCGGCGCTCCAGCGCTAACGAGTCACCGCCAATTATCAACGGTGCTTCCGTGCCCTGCCCGCACTAATTACGGAGTGTGCTGCCGGTGGGGCAGGAACTGCCGGCTCGCCCCGGTGGGGTGAGAGGGTGCAGTGGTGGGACCGGGTGGCACTTGGGGACGAGCCCCTGATGTGCCGTGGTGCCACTGGGAGCTCAATGCAGGCCCCGGCACGGCACAGTATGGCACGGCACGGCCACCCGGCACGGGACAGCCCCTGGACTGGCAGAAAGTAGCCCCTGACCTGGCACGGCACGGGGTGTTAGGACAGAGCCCCGAGGCACGGTGTGGCGTGACGCGGTGCGACGCAGCCCTCTGCACAGACCTGCGCCCGAGGAAGGCCCGGGCAGGCGGCGGCACTCGTACCCCCTCGTCCCTCTTGGTGGGGACGTCCCCGACCCCGCTGCAGGGCAGGATGCTCCGGGACCTCCTGGGGTGGCCACGGTGCTCCTGGAGGGAATCGGTGCCACTGCTGGGCACGGAGGGACATCGGCACGGCCCTATTCACACAGCCCTGGCCCTATTCACACTGCCAGCACCAGGCGCAGGGCGCGCACCCTCCGACACCCCCAGCTGTGCCCCGGAGCCAGGCTCAGGCAACTCGAGGTGCCGAGGCACTTGGGGCCCCTCGGTCCCAGGGGACAGCACGGCAGGGCCAGGCAGGCTCAGCGAGGGGCAGCGAGCCAGGGCTCAGCCCCACAACCCCCATAGGGCGGCAGCTGCCCCCCACAACCCCAATTCTCCCAGCGGCGCGGAGCAGCCTCGCACCCGCAGCCCCCTCTGCTCTGCCAGCCCCTTCCAGCACCACTCCTGGGGCAGCAGCCCCCCCCCCCCCCCCCCCCCCCCCCCCCCAATACAGCACCCCTTCCCGAGGCGGGGGTGCCAGGGTCTCCCAGTTTATTGCCAGATGTCGGGGCGGTCGGGGTTACACCAGACAAACGCTACAGAAGCGGTTAGTGAGCAAGGTGCCACCGGCTGGGGGGGCCGGGACGGAACGGGGGTGGGCCGGGACGTGGGGACGGACACCGGGGAGGGGCTGTCCCGCTCGCTTCCCCCCCCCACCCTCCCCAACCCTCCCCAAGCCACCCCCTCCCCCGGTGCCGCACGCCCCCTCTGTCGGGGACCCCCGCGGCCGCCCCGGCCCCGTGTCCCCGAGGAGCCCCGGCCCCGCGGCGGGGAGGGGGCCCGGGCGCGGGGCAGCGAGGGTGGGAGGCGGTGCTGGCATTATTGCTATGGCAGGCGGGAGCAGCGCGACCCTCCCCACGCTCAGATCACAGTCTCGAAGAGCGTCGCCTTCTCCTTGGGGGGCTCCGGGGCCAGGAGCTTGGCTTCGGCCTCGGGCGTCAGGTACTCCAGGTGGTGGTGGCCCCAGATCGGCGTGGTCAGGAGCTGCCAGCGCTGCGGGGACAGGATCGGGTCAGCCCCGGGGCCACCGGGATGGGGGTGGCACCGGGCATGGCTCTGTCCTCAGGGACGGGGTGGGGACGAGGCTGAGAGTGGGATGGGGAAGGGTGGAAATGGGATTGGGAGAGGGATGAGGGGGGCACGGGGATAAAGCTGAGATGGTGACGGGATGGGGACAGGGATGGGGGTGGGACTGAGGCAGTAACGGGGACAGGATTCAGATGGAGGTGAGAAGGCAGCGGGGACAAGGATGGGATTCAGCACAGGACGGGACGGGGATGCCAGCAAGGACAGCGATGAGACCTGGGTGGTGATGGGACGGGGATGGTGTAGGGGACAGGATTCACATCGGGACGGGGACGAGGCTGGGAGGGGGACTGGGACGAAGACGATGAGGGAGCCGCCTCACCTCGCGCAGGGAGCCTTTGCAGCGCAGGAGCTTGTAGAGGACGGTGCAGGGGATGCAGAGCATGGAGGACAGTGCCAGGACCCAGCCGATGGCGTCGCCCCACCACGGGTACACGTACGTCTTGTTGTACGTCAGTGGCTTGTAGTTCACCACGTGGAACACGAAGATGCCCTGGGCAGAGGGGCAGCGAGGTCAGTGGGGCCGGGGGTCCCGGCCGTGCCATCCTGCTGCCAGCACCCACGCGTGTCCCGGCACCCACGCGTGTCCCGGCACCCACGCGTGTCCCGGCACCCAGCGCCCTGCCGTGCCCCCAGCAGCCGCCGGGGGGAGCCCGGTGCCCGCGGTGCAGCGGGGGCAGCGCGCACGGGGCCGTGCAGGGGCGCGTGCCTGTCCCAGCCCACGCGTGAGCGCGTCCCCGGCTCACCACGCAGACCAGCGGCGTCACCACGGCCCAGCACCACTTCATGAAGGGCAGGGGCCGGTAGCCGATCATGCGGGCCACGTCGTCCATGAAGCGGTCGGCGCCTGCGGGGACAGGGACGTCACAGCCGGGGCCCGTGGGGTGCCCGTGACCACCATCGATCCCCGCCGTCCCTCCCCGTCCCACGGCCTCACCGTAGACCCAGGCGATGACCACGCACTCCCAGAAGGCCTGCCACAGCAGCGTGATCCCGCTGGCCGAGTAGTAGTCAAAGAGCTGGAACACGTACATGCCACCCTGCGGGGACAGGGACACGCGTCACCGGGCTGCGCCGCCTGCCCCAAACGTCCCCGAGACTCCCCCCCGCCAGCACGGACAGCCCAGGGGCCATGGGAGCTCCTGCCCTGTGCCATGGGAGGGGGCAGCACGGCGTCCCCACGGCTGTCCCCTGTCCCTACCTGTGTCACCATGGAGAGGTCGATGAGGCAGCAGACGATGCAGCAGAGCGCGGCGGTGAGCTCGCGGCGCAGCGAGCCGGCCCCCGGCTGGGGGAACAGGTCCAGGATGCCCGTGATGAAACCCTCCACACCGACAAACTGCGGCACACGGCGAGGCTCAGCGGGGGCGCGCGGCCCCGGGCCCCGGCCCCGTGCCCATCCCCGCCGCCGTACCTGGCTGTCCAGCCCCAGCACCAGGAGCATGAAGAAGAAGAGCGTGGCCCACAGCGGGGACAAGGGCATCAGCGTCACGGCTTTGGGGTAGGCGATGAAGGCCAGCCCAGGGCCTGCGGGACAGCGGGGTCAGCGGTGCCAGCCCCACGGGGGACACGGGACCGGCCGGCACCCACTGGACCGCCCACCACTCACCGGACTCGGCCACCTTGGAGATATCCACGCCTTGCTCCGAGGCCATGAAGCCCAGCACGGAGAACACGACGAAGCCGGCGAAGAAGCTGGTGGAGCTGTTGATGACGGCCAGGATGTAGGCGTCCCTGCGGGCAGAGAGGGTCACGGGGTGCCAGGGGGTGCCGGGGGGTGCCGGGGAGTCTCCGCGCGGGCGGCACGGCCCTACCTGTAGCAGTTGTTGTGGAAGCGGTTGTAGCTGCCCAGCGCGGTCAGGGCGCCCAGCCCGATGGCGTAGGAGAAGAAGATCTGGGTGCCGGCGTCGATCCAGACCTGCGGCAAAGGGGGACCGTTGGGGGTGCCGGGGGGGGCGCAGCGTGTGTCCCTGTCCCGGCCCCTCCCGGCCCTCGCCTCCCTCCCCCTGCCCTCACCTGCGCCTCGGCCAGCTTGGACCAGTCGGGTTTCAGGTAGTAGACGATGCCGCCCAGCGCCCCGGGCAGCGTCACGCCGTGGACCAGCAGCAGGATGAGGACCACGTAGGGGAAGAGCGCCGTGAAGTAGACGATCTGCGGAGGAGGAGGGGGTGCTGGTGAGCCCCAGCCCCCCCCGGCCAGGCTGTGGGGCAGGGCTGTGGCTCTCCGTCACGCGCCGCAGGTGTCCCCAGCCAGACGAGGACCTGGGATGTCCCCAGCTGCTGGTGGCACCCCCCAGACGGACGTGGGACCGATGGGGCCGTGGCGTGGGAGGACGGGAGGGAGGCAGCACCGCAGCCCCCCCAGCGTTACCTTCCCCGTCGACTTGACGCCCTTCCAGATGCAGAAGTAGACGACGACCCAGGTGGTGACCAGGCAGAGAATCATCTGCCAGTTCATCTCCCCCGGCTCGCTGAGGTCCCCCGAGAGCCGCAGCACTTTGTTCCTGCACAGCGGGGCAGCGCTGAGCGCCGGCACGGCCCCGACCCCCGTGTCCCCACGCCGCCGTCCCCACACTCACTCCCAGAACTCGATGACGGGCGAGCGCTTGTTGGCCAGGTCGGTGCAGCTGAAGTTGAGGGCCCCGGCGGCGGCGGCGGCGCTGGCGTTGGTGCTGGCGTTCCGGCACAGCTCCAGGTGGAAGAACTCGGCGCACTGCTCCGTGTTCCAGGCGTGGCCGCAGGTGGCCCAGGGCAGCGTGTCGGTCAGCGAGTGCACCAGGTAGAAGAGCCCCCAGACCAGGATCATGATGTAGTAGGAGTTGCAGAAGAAGACGATCACCATGGAGGCCAAGCCCAGACCTGATGCACCACCGGGACGTCAGAGCCCGCGGGGGCTGGCGCGGGGCCCAGCCCACCCACGGCGACCCAGCGGGGACGTGCCGGGGGGGGAAACCCTGGGCAGGACACGGGGTGCGGGCGAGGACGGGGCATGACGGCGGTGACGGCTCAGGGTAGGACGGCGGTGACGGCTCGGGGCGTGCGGGGAGCCCGGGGCAGGATGTGGTGAACCGCAGGAGGTGGGCGGAGGGATGGGACCCGGCGGCGCTCGGGGGAAGCCGGCGGCGGCAGACGGGGAGCCGCGGGGCAGGGCAGGGCAGCGCGGGCGCCGTGGGGAACTGCCACCCTTGGCCAGGGCGCCCGCGGGACACGGGCAAGGTGCAGGCAGCAGGCAGGGCGTGGGCAGGGAGCCGCCGGCAGCGCACGGGCAGGGTGCCGGGGGGCCCCCGGGCAGGGCCGGGGGGGGGGGATTTAAAGGGCGGCGGGGTGCCGGCGGTACCTTTGAAGAGGGGGGCGATGTTCCAGGCGGCGATGCCCCCCTGCTTCATGAACTGTCCCAGGGCCACCTCCAGGAAGAAGACAGGGATGCCGCCCACGAAGACGATGAGCAGGTAGGGGATGAGGAAGACGCCTGGGACCGGGGAGGGGGGCACACGCGGGGCAGGCTCAGCCGCCGCTGCCCCCCCCCCGGCCCCCCCCGCGCCGCCCGCCGGGCGCAGCGAATGGCGAGCGGGCCTCCGCGCACTCCCCCTCGCCGCGCCGCCGATGTAGGTCAGGGCGGGCAGGTGCCGGGGGGCTCCCCGCGGCCCCCCGACCCCCGCGGGACCCCCAGCAGCCCCACGGGGCGGCCCCGCACCCGCGTGGGTGGCCCCGTTACCCCTTCGGGGGCATCCCCACGGGCGGCGGGGCACCGTGCGGGGTGCGCCCCCCCCCGGTTCGCGCCCCCCCCCCGCGTCGGGGTGCCGGTGGGGCTCACCTCCGCCGTTCTTGTAGCACAGGTAGGGGAAGCGCCAGACGTTGCCCAGCCCCACGGCGAAGCCCACGCAGGACATGATGAAGTCCATCTGCCGCGTCCACGTCTCCCGCTCGGGGGCGGCCGCTTTGGGGGGGCCGGGGGGCCCCACCAGCGGCGCCGTCACCGCCCGCTCCTCGCCCGCCGCGGGGGGCTCCGCGCCCTCTGCGGGGACAGGGGGGCCCACGCCGCCGGCACGGGCGCCCATGGGGTCGGACGGAGGGGAAGGGCACGGGGGGGGGGGGGGGGGCGGGGGGGGCGCCCGCTGCCCCCCTCCCCCCCGAGCCCCCCACTCGTGCCGTGACGTCAGATGTCAGGCCGGCGCGTGACGTCACAATGCAGAGCGGTGACTCACCCCGCGGCGGCGGGAGGGGGCGCGCCGCGGTCGCGCGTGGCCGTGGGGTCCCCCCCGCGCCTCCCCGCATCGCTCCCCGCGCGTCCCCCGTCCCCTCCCCGCACCGCGTCCCT
>NW_023304292.1:0-8613 GCF_011077185.1 Oxyura jamaicensis | reverse complement strand
CGTGCCGGGCTCCTTTTATTGCCTGCGTGCACAAACCACGGGTACAGCCCGAGCCCGCCGCGCCCCCTCCCCATATCCACCCCCCTCCCCGGTGACACTGCCACCCCGACGTCCCCACAGCCCGTGGGCAGCTCCCACTCGTGTCCACGCAGAGCTGGGTGCTGCGGGAGGCAGTGCGGCCGTGGGAGCTGCCATGTCCGTCCCTCGAAAGCCAGGCACCCGAATAACCACGGGAGCAGAAGCCACCAGGGGGCTGTGGCCACCCTAGGGACGCCGCGTGGCCCCGCTGGGTCCCCGTGTGTCACCTCCATGTCCCAGCTCCGGCCCCGCCGCCAGGTCCGGTGGCAGCAGGCAGCAGCCGAGCAGGGCACGGAGCAGGACGCAGCCCCTCAGCAGGACGTTGCGGCGCTGGGTGGCACGGTGAGGTCACACCCCCGCTGTCCCCAGCCCACGGGTGACACCGTGCGGAGCGTGGGCACGCCGGGACCCCGCAGGGGACAGGGGCACCTCCTCGTCCCCGGGGGCTCCGTGACAGTCTGCCAAAGGTGCGGGGTGCCGTGCTGAGCGCCCCCCCCCGCTACCCGTCCAGCAGCTTGAGGATGCTCTCGCGCTCCTTCAGCGTCTTCCAGGCCTGGTCCTTCTCCTTCTTGGTGGGCGTGCGCTTCTTCTGCCGGGCCGCCATGATCTTGCGGAAGGCGTCCATCACCTCGTTGTCGGCCATGCGGACGCGCTGCCGCAGCTCCTGGCGGTGCAGCTCCTCCTTGGCCAGCCTGGGGGGCACGATGGGGGGGGGGGTCAGTCCCTGCCCGCCGTCGGCCCCACGTGCCCAGCCCAACCCCGCCCGCGCTCACCGCAGCAGCTCGTGCTTCTTGGCGCGGTTGTGGGCGCTCAGCGCCTTCAGCTCCGCCTGCCTCTTGCGCAGCTCGGCCAGGACCTCGTCCTCAGAGTCCTCGGCGGGCCGGTCCTCCGACTCCAGCAGGCCCTGCGCCACCAGCTCCTCCTTGATCCGCCCCTCCAGGGACTTGGTGTGGGGGACGCTGCGAGGGGCAGGGCGCGGGTGCTGAGCACGGCCACGGTGCTCCGGTCCCGCGTTCCCGTCCCGTTGGGGCTGGGGAAGCCCCGCGCCCGGCTCCGCGGCCACCGAAGCGCTCACCTGAAGGGCTTGTTCTGGCTGCGGGGAGAGGTGCCGGCGCCGTCAGCTCCCGAGTCCTTGCCGGCGATCTCGGGGATGGGGGAGTCCTCCACGGGGGAAATGATGTTCTCCTAGAGAGCGGGGCGCAGGGGAAGGGAGGGTCACAGCTCACCCAGCCGCAGCCACGCCGCCCCACGGGGCCACCGAACAGCCCCGGGCCCCCTCACCTCCACCAGCGCCTGCAGGAGACGTTGCGTCAGGGGCCCGAAGGGACACCCGTCCTCGGGCTGCTCGTGCTGGGCCTCCGACTTCTTCAGCAGGGCATCGACGTCTGCCAGGGGGAAACCAATAATCAGCCGCGGGGCAGAGGCAGCTCTGGTTCTGCAGAAGCCGGGTGCCGGCCCCCCCAGTCTCTCCCCACGGCCCCCAGCCCGTTGCGCCGTGCAGGGCCAAAGGCACCTTTGGTGTCCAGCTCGGTGAGCGGCCCCAGGACGCCCTTCTTCTTGTCGGCAGCGGCTGCAGCCCGGGCTCCGTCCTTCTGCTCCTCCAGCAGGTCCTCCTGGGCCCAGCGCTGCGAGTAGTGCTTCCCCAGGGGCGGGATCTGCGGGGACAGGCGGGGGGCACACGCTCAGCACGGGGCTCGCGGCCCCTCCGGCCGCCGCGGAGAGGGGCTGCTGAGGATGAGGAGGGGTTCCTCGCGCGCTGGGGGACTGCACGGCCCGGCCAAGGGCTGGGGGTGAACGGGGACAGGAGGCAGGAGAGGGGATGAGGGATGGATGGAGTGTGGGGGGCGGTCCTGGAGCTCCTCACCTTGTAGTGCTCAGCCTCGTCCTCGGGCGGCTTGAGCAGCTCCTCCAGGACTCTGACCTCCTCGTTGGTGAGGTCGGCGCAGTACGGCTCCACCGACGCCCAGAACCTGCGAGGACAGAGGGGGCGGGCGGTGAGGGACGGCTGCGGGGACGCCGCGGCACCCGGCTCCCAACCTGCCCCCCGGGGGGCTTCTCCCCCCGTGGGAGGAGGGCAGATCTCCGGCCGGGTGCCCCAAGGAAGGAAGGGGGGATCCCGGCGCTGCCCCGCTCCCCTGGCACCTGTTTGGGGCATCGTTTTTGGGGATCCGGGGCACTTCGATGGGGTCGTCCTGGAACTCATACTCCTGGATCTTGGGCTGCAGGTTCTTGGATTTGGGCCGCCCGGGGCCGGGCCCCGTGCCGTGCCCCCCTTTCCCCTCCAGCTTCTGCTTCTTGGGCTTCCCGTGCTTGACGGAGGGCCCCACATCGTGCTCCTTGCTCAGCTTCAGGAACCGCCGGTCGCCCTTCTTGTCCTGCCAGTCCGTCAGGATCTGCAAAAGAGAGCGACCCCCGGTCAGGGCACCGCGGAGGGGGGGGGGGAAACGGGGACCCCCAGGACCTGGGGAAAGACCCCAGGACCGTCCCGTCCCGCACCTGCGTCTCGGCCTCCAGGATGCGGAGGCGGCGGCTGGCGGAGGAGAGCAGCGTCTCCAGCTCCAGCTGCAGCGTGTCCAGCTCCTCGATGCCGATGCCGTCGTCCTCGGAGCGGGCCAGCACGGCGGTGTAGCGCGGGCACACCTTCACGTGGTCCACCGACTTGAAGTCGTGGAACTGCAGCGGGCAGTCCTTCAGCTCGCTCATGGCGGCGGCACCGGGGGGGGCACCGGGAGGGGGCGGGGGGTACCGGGGGGATACCGGTAGCACGGTGGGAGGTGCCGGGGGGGTACCCGGGGGCAACGGGGAGCGGCGAGGGGGAGCGGCGAGTAGCGGGGGGATAATGGGAAGGCACCGGGAGGGACCTGGGGGGCCCTGAGGTGCACCGGGAGGGATCGACGGGTACCGGAGGGGCACCGGGGGTCGTCGGGGGTGCACCGGGAAGCAGAGGGGGCTAACGGAAGGCACCGGGGGTCGGCGGAGGGGTACCGGGAGGCGGGGGGGGGGGGGCGGGGCAGGCCGGGGGCAGGCCCGGGGCGCGGGCGGGCGGCGGCGGCGCCGCGGGGGCCGGGCCAGGCCTAGGCCGCTCGCCCCCTTCCGGCCCCCGTCGGCCGCGCCGCTCCGCCCCGCCCCCCGCTCCCCATTGGCCAGGCCGCGCCCTTCGCCCGCCGCCCATTGGCCAAACCCGCGCGCTGTCTGCCTGCCCTAATATGGAAGCGCTGACAGGAGCGTACCAAAGGCCGCGGGGAGGGGGAGGGCGGGGGAGACGATCCGCTTTCACGGGCTGCTGCCGCCGCGTCCCCCGATATCCCCGCCGGGATCACTCTGAAAGGGTTTATAACCTCCGGGCGCGGGGCGGCGGGGACCTCTGGCCGGTAACTGCGCTGTGGGCGGGGAGCGGGATCCTCCCGCCTCCCCCCTTCCACCGCAGTGGGAGCTCCCGCGCATCCCGGAAGAGGAGAGCGGCCACTTCCGCCTCCCGGGAGCGGAGCGGAACCGAGCGGAGCGGAGCGGAGCTGCCACCATGGTGCGGCGGGGAGGGGCCGGGGCCGAGACCGGGGCCAGGGCCGAGACCGGGGCCGGGGCCGGGCAGTGGGACCGGGACCGGGATCGAAACCGGAACTGGCACCGGCACCGGCGCCGGGGGCTGGGACGGGCGGCGGTGCTGGGACCGGGGACCGGGACCGGGGTGCGGCGGTGGGGCCGGGTACCAAGGGCTGGGACTGGGGGGGCGGCGGCGGCAGGACCGGGGTCGGGGCCTGGGGCCTGAGACCGGGGCCTGGGCCCGGGACCTGGGCCCGGGGTTGATGCTGCTGATGGTGATGCTGATGCCGGTTCCGGTTCCGGTGCCCGCCGGTGCCGTTCCCCGCAGACCGCCACGCTGCGCCCGTACCTGAACGCGGTGCGTGCCACGCTGCAGGCCGCGCTGTGCCTGGAGAACTTCTCCTCGCAGGTGGTGGAGCGCCACAACAAGCCCGAGGTGGAGGTCAGGTACGGCCCCGCGCACCGGGCACCGAGCACGTCGCCGCCCCCCTCCCCCCCCCCCGCCCTGACCGCCCCTCTCCCCCTCCCGCAGGAGCAGCAAGGAGCTCCTGCTGCAGCCCGTCATCATCAGCAGGAACGAGAAGGAGAAGGTGCTCATCGAGGGCTCCATCAACTCCGTGCGCGTCAGCATCGCCGTCAAGCAGGTGGGCGGGGGGGGGGGGCGGCGGGATGGCGGCACGCACCGGCACCGGGGAGCCTCGCGTCACCTCCCTCTCCTCTTCGCAGGCGGACGAGATCGAGAAGATTCTGTGCCACAAGTTCATGCGCTTCATGATGATGAGGGCCGAGAACTTCTTCATCCTGCGCAGGAAGCCCGTGGAGGTGACGTGAGGGTGGTCGGGGGGGCTTCCAGCACACCCCCCCGGGGGGGGCTCCAGCGCAGGGCTGGGAACTGGGGGGTGCCCGCCGGGTGCTCAGCCCGCTCCTTCCATCCCCAGGGCTACGACATCAGCTTCCTGATCACCAACTTCCACACGGAGCAGATGTACAAGCACAAGCTGGTGGACTTCGTGATCCACTTCATGGAGGAGATCGACAAGGAGATCAGCGAGATGAAGCTCTCCGTCAACGCCAGGGCCCGCATCGTGGCCGAGGAGTTCCTCAAAAACGTGAGGCTCCGACACGGCTCCTTCATCCTGCCAGGGGGGCACAGCCCTCGCTGCCGGGATCTGGGCTGGGGGGAGGGGGGGGGGGGTAGCATTTTGGGGCGATTTATCCCCTTTTTGAGGAGCGGGGGGGCCGCTGACAGACGTGTGCCTCCTCTCCCCTCGCAGTTCTAGGCCGTGCCGCCGACTCCGTGGCTTCCCGGCGCCTGTGCAGAGCCCCGCGGCCGGGGTCGCCCGTTCCAGCGGAGGAGAGCCGAGCCCCGCGGCCCCGACCCGGCGGGGGGGGCACCAGCTGCGCCCCCCCCGTTCCTCGCTGGCCGGGGCGGTGCCGCGGCGGGGGGCGACCCGGGCTTGTGCGTGCGTGGGGCCGGGCGGCCCCGCTCCCCCCGTCCTGTCGCGTTGTGTTTTTTAAAAGGGTCACTTGCTGTACCCGCGGCTGCTGCGGTCGTTTTTGGGGGTGCGAAGGGGGGGAATTAAAACGGGGGGGGGGGGGGCCGGGGGAGGGGCCTCAGGGAGAAGGGGGAGGGGCTATGGAAGGGGGAGGGGCCGAGGGGTGGCACCATGGCAATGGTAAACAACGGGGTGACCCCGGCGGTGCGGGCAGCACGGGGGTGGGTGCTGGGGGGGAGGAGGGGGGCACCAAGGGGTTTTGGGGTCGGGGGGTGCTTGGAGAGGGTTTTGAGGGGCTGGAGGGGATGGGGGGGGGGGGCTGCGTCCTGCTCTGGAGCCCCCCTGCTCCACCAGTGGGGTTTGGGCACCGGGAGGGGGGGGACCAAGTTCTCAGGGGGGAGCAGAGCTGGCAGCAGCTTCCCTCGCCCCCCCTGCAGGCCGCCGTGGGGTGCCCCACGCCTCGCCCACGCGGGGTGCCAAGGGGCCGGGGCGTCCCGGGGGCCACGCGTGGCCGGGGTGCCACCATGAGGATCGAGAGGTCGGGGAAAGCCACGGCGGGAACGCCCGGCTCGGCCCGGTGCGGGCAGGCAGGCGGGTGCCTGCTCCCGGCCCGGCGGGGACAGGGGGGCACCAGGGGGTGTCCCCCACCCGCGAGGGGCTCAGCTGTCCCCGCAGGGCACGGGGCCCCCGCGGGGCAGCGCGGCCGCCCCCAGCTCAACCCCGAGCGGCTGAAGCAGGTCAGGCTCCACGTGGAGAGGGCCGTCAAGGTGAGGGCCTGCCGCTGCCCCCCCCCCGAGAACATCACCCAATTTAGGGCCGAGTTCCCTCGGGGCCTGCAGCACGCTCAGCCCTCGCGTCCCCCCGCCCAGGCCAAGAAGATCTTCGCGCTGCAGGGCCCCTACCCCGTGATCCGCCGCCTGCTGCGGGCGCGGGGCTGGGTGGAGAGGAAGGAGCCGGGCGCGGGCAGGGCGGGCGGCCCCCGGCAGGAGCAGGGAGGTGGCGGCAGCGAGGCCGCGCAGGGTGCCGGGACCCACCGCGGGGTGCAGGGGACCCCCGAGTCCTCGTGCTCCTCGTGGCTGCCTGGTGAGGAAGAGGAGGAGGAGGAGCAGGAGGATGAGGAGGACCCCGAAGGCATCCACGACCTCATGGTTAGCCACGGGGCTGGGCCGCGGCCCCGGCACCTGCTCGGGGTGGGACCTTTATCCCAACGCCCTCATGGGGAGGGGGCAGCGAGGCTGTGGGGCAGGGGGGTCCCGCCTCAGCCGGCCCCTCTGTGCCCCCCCCCCAGTCCCGCCTGGTGCGGGACCAGGTGCCCTACTTCATCTGGACCACCCGCTGCAGCGCCGTGGAGGGCCGCGTCCTGCAGCCCGACCAGGTGGTGAACCACTACGCCCGGGTGGGCTCCTTCACCACCAAGGTGGGGCCGCGGGGATCCCACCTCGGGGGGGGGCAATGAGAGGGGCCCACGAGGCGTGCGGGGGGGCTGCCACCCTTCTCTACGCAGGAGGGGCTGTGCCTCACCCTGCGGAACCTGCCCTGGTTCGACCAAGCCGACCCCGACACCTTCTTCCCCCGCTGCTACCGGCTGGGCGCGGCGGACGAGCGCCAGGCCTTCATCGGTGAGCTCGGGGCTGGCTCAGCACCCCGCTGCTGTCCCCATGTGTGTCCCCCCCCCCCCGTGCCCCCCGCACAGCACCCGGCTGGGCCATGCCTCCCCTCCCGCAGAGGATTTCCGCCTCACCGCCGCGCGCAGCCTGCTCAAAGTGGCCCTGGAAAGGGCTCAGGACGTGCACGCGGGGCCGGATCCGTCCCCAAACTCCACCGAGGCACCAGGTGACACGGGGGGGGGGCTCCCATCCCCGACCCGACACCCCCGTCCCCACGCACCCAGCGACCCCGGGAGGGCGCAGCGCCCCGTCCCTCACCCTGCGCCCCGCTCCCGCAGAGTTGGGTGCCCAGCTGGTGGAGGAGGCGCTGCGGGTGTGCGGGCAGCACCTGGGCAGCCTCACCCACCAGGACATCGACGGCGACCCCCAGCCCCCCGGCGCCACGGCCGCCAGCTGGGACGGCTTCCTGCGGGGCTACTACCGCGCCGTGCAGTGAGTGCCGGGGACACCTCGGGGGACACCTCGGGGACGCAGCGGGATCGGTGCTGAGCCCCCCAAACACCCCCGCAGCGAGGGGGCCGTGCCGCGGCTGAGCGCGGCGCAGCGGGAGCGGGGCCAGAGCCTGCTGCAGCGCCTGGCGGGGCGGCTGCCCCAGCTGCGCATGGAGGGCGACCGCAACGTCTGGATCCTCAAACCCGGAGCCGCGTCCCGGGGGAGAGGTAGCACGGGGGGGGTGGGACGTGGATGGGAAAGGGGTCCCCGCGTCCCACGGGGTCCCCGCGTGCCCCCAGGCATCACGTGCGCGGCGCGCCTGGACGAGGTGCTGCGGCTGGCGGGCCGGGAGGGCCGCTGGGTGGTGCAGAAATACGTGGAGCGCCCGCTGCTCATCTTCGGCACCAAGTTCGACGTCCGCCAGTGGTTCCTGGTGACCGACTGGAACCCGCTCACCGTCTGGTTCTACCGCCACAGCTACCTGCGCTTCTGCTCGCAGCCCTTCTCCCTGCGCCGCCTGGACGCGTGAGCGCCGCTCCCCCGCGCCCTCCGCCCGCCCCGCTCGCCCCGGCGCTCACCCTGCTCTCTCCCCAGCGCCGTCCACCTCTGCAACCAGGCCGTCCAGCAGCGCTGCGGGCCCGCGGGGGCCCGGCACCCCCGGCTGCCCCCCGACAAGACGTGGTCGTGCCGGCAGCTGCAGGCGTACCTGGCGCAGCGCGGGCAGGCGGCCGCCTGGGCCGAGGTGATGGTGCCGGGCATGAAGGCGGCGGTGGTGCGGGCGGTGCGCTGCTCGCAGGGGCTGGTGCGGGGCCGCAAGGGCAGCTTCGAGCTCTACGGGGCCGATTTTATTTTCGGGGAGGATTTCCGCCCCTGGCTGCTGGAGATCAACGCCAGCCCCACCATGGCCGGCAGCACGGCGGTGACGGGCCGGCTGTGCGCCGGGGTGCAGCGGGACACGCTGCGCGTCGTCATCGACCGCAGGGACGACCCCAACTGCTCCACGGGGGGCTTCGAGCTCATCTACAAGCAGGTGAGAGGCGGGGGGGGCTCAGCCGGGGAGGGGGGGGCCAGGCACGGCGGCCCGCGCGCGCCCCCTGGTCTGTGCCCCCCCCCCCCCCCCCCCCCGGCAGGCGGCCGTGCCCACCCCTCCCTACCTGGGGCTGAAGCTGGCGGTGGAGGGCTGCTCGCTCCAGAGACCCCGCCGCGCTCCCAAGCCCCCCGGCACCGTGGGGAGCGCCCTGGGGAAGCCGTGGAGCCGCTCGTGCCCCCCCCTGCCCCCCCCACCCTGCTCCCCGGCAGCAGGGGGGGGGGCGCAGGATGGAGCCGGTGCCCACCTGGGGGCCGTGGGACCCCCGGGGGTGTCGCAGCTCGGGCAGCCCTCGGTGGCTCTGCCCCTGCTC
>NW_023304291.1:0-7135 GCF_011077185.1 Oxyura jamaicensis | reverse complement strand
CAGCTGCCTACCCCAGCTGGCACCCGGCATGGGGGTCCCCTCAGGCAGCCCCCCGCGCTGTGCCAGGCTCACGTACGGCGATGCCCAGGGCACCCTCACCCTCTCCGTGTCCCCGCGCTGGCCAAACCAGAGGGGTCCGGCCTGGGGCACCTTTGCCAGCCATGCACGGTGGGGGGGGGAAACCCCCGGGGGCCAATGGGGAGGGGGCTGTAACCCGAGCTGAAGTCCCCTCCTCTGCCTCCAGCCGAGGGGCTGCGAGCCAGGCACCAGCCATGAGCAGCCCGCTGCTGCTGCTGCTGCTGCTCCTGCTGCTCCTGCTGCGTGGCCCCGCCGCCGGGCGCCCCCCGCCCGCCACCGCTACCCCCCGCCTCAGGCTGGCCTTCCCGGGTGAGTGCGGGCAACCGGCGGGGTGGGACGGAGAGGGGACGCACCGCAGCCACCGAGCAGGGACGGTGCAGGTGCAACGGGGGAGCGTGGGGACTCTGGGCCCACCGGGGGACCCCTGTGTTGCAGCCCCCCCTGGCTCCCAGCACCAGGGTGCCGGGTCGGGGCGTCACCTCGGTGCCCCCAGCCGTGGGGACGGGGTCCCAGCGAGCAGCCCTCACAAAGAGCCGTTTGTTCCTGCCGCGAGGGATTAGCTCCGCGGGGCAGAGAAAAGGCCCTTTCTCCCCGCCGCCCGCTGTGTGAGATGGATGGTGGGCCGCTGCGGGGGCGGCGGAGCCGGGAGAGCCGGTGGGACGGGTCTGGGGGATGGGACCGGGCGGCGGGGGGCCGCGGCCCCTGCCCAGGCACCTCGGGGACACGGCCGCACCGTGGGGCTGGGCTCTCGGCCCTGCCCTGGGCTTGCCTGCACCTGGGATGGGTGTTGGGGCGCCTGGGGGGTTGGGGTACCCCACTGCCTCCAGGCACGTCGGCCGCGGCAGCTCACGGGACGCAGCACTGAGCTCTGCTGCAGCCCCCGTGCTCCGGCAGAGGGGCTGATGTGGGGGCAGCTGTGGGTCCCCCGGGACCCCCACGTCCTCTGTGGGATGGGATGGGATGGGATGGGAGCAGGCCTGGGGGACCCCTGGGTCCCCTCCAGCGCAGGGGCTGCAGTGAGCAGGGCTGAGCGGGGTGTCCTGGCCCCGCAGAGCTGCGGGCCCGCCACGGGCTGCGCCTCTTCCAGCTGGAGCGCTCGTGCTGCTACGAGGCCCTGCTGCTGGACGAGGAGCGCGGCCGCCTCTTCGTGGGCGCCAAGAACCACCTGGTGTCGCTGAGCCTGGACAACATCGCCCAGCGGGACAGGAAGGTATCGGGGCCGGGAGGGTGGTGCAGGGCGGAGGCGGCCTCCCGTGATGTGCCACGGGTTTGGTGGCCCTCATCCGGGTGCTGGGATCTGCTACCATTCCCCTCGCACCTGCAGATCTACTGGCCTGCACCGGTGGAGTGGAGGGAAGAGTGCAACTGGGCTGGCAAGGACATCACTGTGAGTGCAGGATGGGGCGGGCAGGGTGCTGGTTGAGGTGCCGGTGGAGCGGGGGCCTCAGCGCCACCCCCATCCCCCCAGGCCGAGTGCATGAACTTCGTGAAGATCCTGCACGCCTACAATCGGACCCACCTGTATGCCTGCGGCACCGGCGCCTTCCACCCCACCTGTGCCTTCGTGGAGGTCGGCCAGCACACGGAGGTGAGCTGCAGCGCAGCGTGGCACAGCATGGCACGGCGTGGCCCCAGCTGCCAGTGCTGACCCCATTCCCCCAGGACCATGTCTTCAAGCTGGACCCACGGCACGCTGAGGACGGCAAGGGAAAGAGCCCCTATGACCCCCGGCACACGGCCGCCTCTGTCCTCGTGGGTAGGAGGGGAGCGAGGGAGGAGCTGGGGCTGTCGCAGCGGTCAGCGGGAGCGGGCTCCCTGTGACACTTCCCTTGGTGCCTGCCAGGTGAGGAGCTCTACTCCGGGGTGGCCACCGATTTGATGGGGCGCGACTTTACCATCTTCCGCAGCCTGGGTCCGCGCCCGTCCATCCGTACCGAGCAGCACGACTCCCGCTGGCTCAACGGTCAGTGCAGGGCACAGGGAGCGGGAGGGCTTGGGCGCCCCGCTGCCCATTGCTGCTGGATGCAGCCGTTGGGGTGGCAAGCTCACCGGGCTCCACTGCACCCGTCCTCTCTCCTCCTGCGGGGCCCGACGGGGTGGGAGCGCTGCCCACAGCGCTCCGGGGATCCCTGAGCCTACCGGGTGCCTGCAGGCTCTGGATGTGGCACCTCTCTGCCCCCAGAGCCCAAGTTCGTGGACGTTTTTTGGGTGCCTGAGAGCGAGAACCCTGACGACGACAAAATCTACTTCTTCTTCCGCGAGACGGCGGTGGAGCGGCAGCAGGGGCTGGGCAAGACCAGCTTCACCCGCATCGGCCAGATCTGCAGGGTGGGTGCGGGCAGCCGCGGCAGGGACGGTGGTGCCCGGGGTGCGGGCGCCGCCGCTCACCCACCGGCTGCCCCTCGCCCGGCAGAACGACGTGGGCGGGCAGAGGAGCCTGGTGAACAAGTGGACGACGTTCCTGAAGGCCCGGCTGGTCTGTGCCGTGCCGGGCGCCGACGGTGCTGACACGTACTTCGACGAGCTCCGTGAGTGCTCACCAGGGTGGCCGGCAGATAGGCCCCGTTGTGCCCTGCAGGGCCAGGGTGGCCACGCTGACGCTGTCCCTTCCTCCTGCCTGCCCACAGGTGACGTCTTCCTGCTGCAGACAAGGGACAAGCGCAACCCCTTGGTCTATGCGGTCTTCTCCACCTCCAGGTAAAGCTGACCTCCCTCCCCGTGCGTCCCAGGCGCGCTCACCCCTCACGTCGCCCTGTCTGTCTCGCCAGCTCCGTCTTCCAGGGCTCGGCCGTCTGTGTCTACACCATGGCTGACATCCGCCGGGCTTTCCTGGGGCCCTTTGCGCACAAGGAGGGCCCCAACTACCAGTGGGTGCCGTACCAGGCCCGTGTGCCGTACCCCCGCCCAGGCATGGTACGTGGCAGGGCGGGTGGCACCCAGTCTGCCCCCGGGGAGGGGAGGCTGGACGTGGGGAGTGGGACCCCGCTCACCCAGCGCTGCCTCCTGCAGTGCCCCAGCAAAACCTTCGGCACCTTCAGCTCCACCAAGGACTTCCCAGATGAGGTGATCCAGTTCGCCCGGCACCACCCGCTCATGTACAACCCGGTGCTGCCCCACGGCCAGCGGCCCCTCTTCCTGCAAGCCGGCGTGCCCTACACCTTCACCCGCATCGCCGTCGACCGCGTCTCTGCCGCTGATGGCCACTACGACGTCCTCTTCATCGGCACAGGCACGTGCTGCCCTGGGCCAAGGGGTGAGAGCTGCGGCTGCGGGGCCACGCCTGGGACCTCCGCCTCACCACCCTCCCCACAGATGTCGGCACCGTGCTGAAGGTGGTCTCCGTGCCCCAGGAGAGGTGGCATGGCATGGAGGAGCTGCTGCTGGAGGAGCTGCAGGTCTTCCAGGTGAGGGGCAGCCGCCTGCCCTCCCCCGTCGCTGAGGGTGGCTGCTGGGCGCTCTGCACCCCCAGTGAGCCCCCAGCTCTCCACAACACCCACCCTTGCTCTCCTGGCAGGATGCGTCCCCCATCATCAGCCTGCAGCTCTCCTCCAAGCGGGTAAGGGGAGCAGGCAAGGGGGCTGAGACGCTGCCAGCCCCGTGGGGAGGGTCCCTGTGTCCCCCAGAGCGGGTGCTGAGCCCCCCTCTCCCTGCAGCAACAGCTCTATGCCGGCTCCACCACGGCAGTAGCCCAGCTGCCTCTGCACCGCTGCAGTGCCTATGGCAAAGCCTGCGCCGAGTGCTGCCTGGCCAGGGACCCGTACTGTGCCTGGGACGGCACCGCCTGCACCCGCTACGTGCCCAGCACCAAAAGGTAGGCGCCGCCAGGGCCCCCTGCCCAAAACCAGGGCAAGGCACGGGCCGTGCCGCCACAGCTCCCCATCTCCCTCCGTTCCTGCAGGCGTTCCCGCCGGCAGGACGTCCGCAACGGGGACCCCAACCTGCTCTGCTCTGAAGGTGAGGGGGGGACCGGTGGGGCACGGCGGCCCTGCCGGGCTGGGGGCTGACATGAGGCTTCGTCCCGCAGAGCCGCGGCGGGGCCGCGTGCCCCAGAGGCAGCTCTACGCAGTGGAGGGTAGCAGCACCTTCCTGGAGTGCGTGCCCAGGTCCCTGCAAGCTCGCGTGCTCTGGACCTACCAGCACAGCCCCGATGCTCCCCAGCGAGAGGTAGGTGCTGGGGCTTGGGGGGGGGGGGTCTCCCTCTGTCCCCCCCATGCCCTGACCTCCTGCCGGTGCCGCAGGTGCAGCCGGACGAGCGGGTGGTTTGGACGGAGCGGGGGCTGCTCCTGCGCAGCGTCCAGCGCTCCGACGCTGGCCTCTACCTGTGCCGTGCCACCGAGCACGGCTTCACCCAGCCCCTGCTGCGCCTGGCGCTGGAGGTGATCGCCGCCAGCCGGGCGGCAGGGCCGCTGTCCCCGGGCGCCCCCGCGCCCTCCCGCACGCTCTGGTACCGGGACTTCCTCCAGCTGCTGGAGCGGCCGGAGGCGGCCTGCGAGGGGCCGAGGGGCGGCTCACGGTCCCCCCGCACCCAGGCCGGGCCCCCCGCGCGGCCCGGAGAGGAGCCGCGGGCCGCCCGCCGCCGCCGCACCCGGGGAGGGCCGCGGGGCCCCCGCAGCGCTTCCCCATGGTGACACCGGGCCCGGGCACCGGGCGCTGCCTAGGAGCGGGGACCGGGCCTGGCTCTGCCGCTGCCGCGTGGCGAGAGGGGCCCGGAGTGGCCGTGGGGGGGCTCCCAGCTGGGTGCGGGCCCCGCTCTATTTATTAACAGCTGGGAGCAGTGGGCACGCACCTGGCCGAGGCGGCCCCCGGTATGGCAAGGGGGCCCTGGGGGCGAGGGAGCAGCCGCGCTGCGGGGTCGGAGGGGGGAGCCCGGGCGATGCAGGCAGGGGGCAGGTGGGAGCCACCCTGGTCTTGTACTAATTGAGCTCAATAAAGCAGAGGAGTCAGCACAGGGGCCCCATGAGTGTGCCCCCCGTGTGTGTGTCGTGTCCTCATCCCCCCCTGCGCTCCTGGGGTCCAGCAGCCCCAGGCACCTATGGCACCAGGGCTCTTCCCCCTACCTGCCCCCACCCTGTTTTCACTTCCACAAAATTAAAACCAAAGTGCAGCGTTTTTCACCAGCTTCAGGGATGCGAACTCGTGCCTAACACCTGTCCCCTCCCTTGCAGTAACATTGACCCCAGCCCTGACTCTGGGCACCACTGTCACCACCCCCCCCCCCAGCTCCTTGCCCCGTCCCCCCTCCCCAAAGCACCGGCAGCACAAGGGTCTTTCAAAGGTTTTATTTCCAGGGAGAAATAAGATGGGATGGGATGGGGGGGGGGGGAGGATACAGCAAAGCGGGCTGGTGCCTGGGGGTGCTCAGGAGGGCTGGCAGCCGGTGTGTTGGGGCCCCACTCCCCCCCGCAGCTGCAGAAGCAGGAAGATGGTGCTCTTGGGCTGGACGTTGTAGTGCTCCAGCCTATGGTGGTCCTCCAGGTTCCTGGAGTCGTAGGTCAGGCGCTGCTGCTTCACAGGGATACCCTGGCGGGTGTTGATCTCCGTCTTCAGATGCAAGACGGTGTCAGTGGGCTTCACAGTGTACGTCATCGTCTGGTTCTTGATGTCCTTCACAAAGATCTCCATCTGCTGGGGCTGGGTGTGCAGCAGCAGCAGCGTGGTGTCGTAGTAGATGCCGTAGGAGGCCAGGCTGTTGTTGTCCTGCAGGATCAGGGAGGCCCCGGCCGGCTGCTGGGACAGGCGCTGCTGGTAGCGGGAGATGCCCCATTTCCGCTCGATCTCTTCCTTCAGCTGCCAGATGGTGGTGCTGGGGCTGACGGTGATGTGCAGCCTGGCGCCCTGCAGCTCCTTCACCTCCAACGTCACGGGCTTGGCCGGCTGCAGGAGAGACCGTGGGTGAGCAGCAGCAGCAGGGTTGGGGGCCACGGGGCCGGTGGGTGCGGGCAGCCCTACCTGCACGTTCCAGGGGCGGGTGTTGATGAGGCTGGGCAGGGAAGAGCAACTCCAGGCAGCTTCCTTGGCCACCAGGTCCCATTGCTTGCCCTGGCCCAGGATGCCGGTGGGATCGGCGGGATCCAGGATGACGGGGCTGTGAATGCAGGCGGGGCATCGCTGTCAGGCTCGTGTGGGGAGCCCGGCACAGAACTGGGGCTGGGAGCAGCGTGACGGGGCAGGGGCGTGGGTCCTTACCGGGGCATCTGCAGCAGCTGCTTCAGGCGGGTGCCAATCTGCCCGTGCTGCAGCGAGTAGTACTTCTCCCAGTAGACGCAGATGTCCTTGTACTGGCAGAGCAGCTTCAGCACGGTGCAGAAGCCCTCAGCCATGTTGAAGGCGTCTTCGCTGCCTGTGCCCTGCTCCCAGGCATAGATGGTCAGCAGCTCCAGGGCGTATTTGGGGGGCAGGTCTGCACCGGGGTACTGTGGCTTCAGCATCTGGGGAGAGACGGGGTGGGGAGCCAGCGGGTAGGGGGGTCACTGGCAGGGGGCGGGGGCTTTGTGGGCACAGTGGGGTTGGGCAGCCCCTCACCTTCTTGTACCAGTGCTTGACCAGGCGCACCAGGTCCTTCAGCTTGGCGGGGCAGCGCCTCACAAACTTCTTCTGCAGCTCAGTGAAGCAGGTGGAGAATTCCCCAGGGCTGCTGCACGCGTCCAGCAGTTGGACGTAGACCTGTGGGTCCGGCGGGCCATCCTGTGTCACCTGCCCTGTGGGGAGAAAGGGACCTTGGCCTCCCATCCCGCACCGTGCCCCCTGCCGCCCCATCCCATCCCAGTCCCTACCCAGGGCATCGTAGGTGGGCAGGATGTCGACTTCAATGGACTCGGTGTTGGAGAAGAGCGTGAGGCTGAGGGAGCGGCCCTTGTAGCGGGGCGGGCTGATGCTGACGGTGAACGACAGCCTCTGCCTGCACTCGTGGAGCCGCTTCTCGATGAATTTGAGGATGCTGGGGTGCTCCTGGCGCTGCTCCACGTAGCTGGAGAAGCGGCTGAGGAAGAGCACCACGTCGGCGTCCGAGTTGTTGCGCAGGGCCGTGCCTTTGCCCGCCGAGCCGCCCTGCGGGGGG
>NW_023304290.1:4602-12095 GCF_011077185.1 Oxyura jamaicensis | reverse complement strand
CCCCCCCATGTGCTCTGGTACCCCAATAGCAGCCCCCCATATGCCCTGGCACCCCAATAGCCACCCCCACATATGCCCTGGTACTCCCAGAGCCGCCCCCCCCGTGCCCCGGTCCCCCAGGCTTGCCCCGTGCCCCCAGCCAGCCCGCAGGTCCCGCAGGTGCTGCCCAGCCTGGAGGAGGTGGCGGGGCTGTACCGGGAGCTGAGCCAGCACCCGGGGCTCAGCACCGCCTGCCTGGGCCCTGACGTCACCACCCAGTACGGGGGCAAGTACTGCAGCCTCTACACCGGTACGGGACGGGGACGGGGAGAGGGGGACGCGGGGAGGGGGGCGTCGTGGGTGCTTACCCCGTGCCCCCGTCCCCGCGCAGAGTGGTCGCAGCGGGACCTGGCGCGGGCCGAGAGCATCAAGTCCTGCCGGCACTACCTCGTCTTCCACGACGGGACCTCCATCGTCTACGCGGGGCCTGCCGGCACCTGCTGCGAGATCAAGGACGAGTGGGTCCCCGCGCGCCCCGGGTCCCCGCGCTGCTGGAGGCGTGGGGCTGACGGGCGCCTTCCCGCAGGCTGCTGAGCCGCGAGTCCCCCAGCGGGGCGCTGAAGGCCGTCCTGCGCAAGGCCACCAGCAAGGAGAAGGACAAGGAGAAGGAGAAGCAGTTCCTGGAGGTGAGCTGGGGGGCAGGGGGGGCGCGGCAGGGAAGGGGCCGGGGGCTCGGGCTGCCCCCCGTGCCTGCGTCCCCAGGTGTGGGATCAGAACCGCAAGGTGAAGAGCATCGATCTGACGGCGCTGGACAAGCACGGCAGCGTCTATGATGACGGTGAGGGACGAGGGGTGGGGTGGCCCTGGGGGACCCTGGGGACAGGGCAGCTGGTGCCTGACCCTCGCTGCAGACCAGTTCGGCTGCCTGGCCTGGTCGCACTCGGAGACCCACCTGCTCTACGTGGCGGAGAAGAAGCGCCCCAAGGCCGAGTCCTTCTTCCAGAGCAAAGCGCCGGAGCTGGACTGCTCCACCGATGAGGACCTGGAGCGTCCCGAGAAGCCGGACGCGCCCGTCAAGGTGGGCCCCCACCACCCCCGGGGCGACGGCTCCCCGCCCCGCGGCTGGCGCTGATGGGGCCGTGCCGCAGGGCGATCAGTTCGTGTACCGCGAGGACTGGGGGGAGGCGCTGAGCACCCGCAGCGTCCCCGTGCTCTGCGTGCTGGACATCGAAGGCAGCAGCGTCTCGGTGCTGGAGGGCGTCCCCGAGCACGTCTCCCCCGGCCAGGTCAGGACGTGGGACGGAGGGGACGAGGGAGATGGTGGGAAATGGCGAGACACCGTCACTGAGCTGCGCCATCTCCCTCCGGGCAGGCCTTCTGGTCCCCAGATGACACCGGCGTGGTGTTCGTGGGCTGGTGGCACGAGCCCTTCCGCCTGGGGCTGCGGCACTGCACCAACCGCCGGTGAGTGCCTGTCCTCCTGGGCCACCCCCGGGCCCCAGGGGACCCCCAGCCCGCCCCGCAGTGACAGCCCCCCTCTCCCCGGCAGCTCGGCACTCTTCTACGTGGACCTGACGGGTGGGAATTGTGGTGAGTGGCTCGCCCCCAGGCCCCACCGGTGCCCAGGCCCCCTGCAGCCTCTCAGCGTCCCCTCGTGCCCTTGCAGAGCTGCTCTCGGAGGACACCAGGGCCGTGTGGTCCCCGCGGCTCAGCCCCGACCGGTGCCGCATCGCCTACCTGGAGAACAGCGCCCTGGGCCCCCACCAGCAGTGCAGCCGCCTCCTCATGGTGAGCAGCTCGGCCCCAAAACGTGCCCGGGGGGTTCAGAGGGGGCTGGCGGGCAGGGGGGTGCCGCCCCCACCCTGGCGGGCAGGATGAGGCCCGACGAAGCCCCCCCGGGCCGTGCCTCCCGCAGTACGACTGGTACACCGAGCACACCCGCACCGTGCTGGAGGCCGTGCCGCGGCAGGCGTGGGGTGAGTACAGCCCCGCGGGGAGGTCTGGGGAGATGGGGCGCTGGGGGTGCTGAGCGACCACGCTCCCCTCGCAGGCACGTTCCCCGGCATCTACTGCGGCGCTCTGCCGGCGCTGTGCTGGGCGGCCGACAGCCAGAGGCTCGTGCTGGACACGGCCCAGCGCAGCCAGCAGGTAAGGGGCTGTGCGGCCCGGGGACACGTGGCGGGGCCGTGACGGTGCCGGGCTGGACTCTGCCCTCCCGCCCCTAGGACGTGTTTGTGGTGGACACGCAGACGGGTGCCACGACCTCGCTGACGGCCGGTGAGTGCCGTGCCGTGCTGTGCCGTGCCGGGGCTGGTCCCGCCGGCAGGGCTGACCCTCCCGTCCTCCCCAGGTGAGCCCCAGGGGAGCTGGTCTGTCCTCACCATCAACCGGGACCTCGTAGTGGCCAGGTTCTCCACGCCGAGCTGCCCCCCTACGCTGGTACGGTGACGTCCCCGTCCCCACAGTGACCCCCAGCCCCCCCGGACGCTGGTACTGATGCTTCTCTCTCCCCACGCAGAAAGTTGCTGTCCTGCCCAGCGCGGGCCAGGAGGCGCAGGTGCAGTGGGTGTGCCTGCAGGATGCACCCCCTGTGCCCAGCATCAGCTGGAGCATCCGCACCCTGCAGCCCCCCCCCGGAGCAGGAGCACCCCCAGTACGGTGAGCACCGGAGGCAGCAGGGCTCTCGTCCATCCCTGCTGCGCCCTGACCCAGCCTCCACCTTGCCCTCAGGGGGCCTGAACTTCGATGCCATCCTGCTGCGCCCGAGCGAGGGTCCCAGTGCCCAGAAGCCCCCCCTGGTCGTGATGCCCCACGGTGAGAGCTTGCCCCCCGCCACGACCCCCCCCGCCGTGCTGGCTGTGGCTGCCCGGTGTCACCCCACTGCCTGCCCCTCGCAGGGGGACCCCACGCCGTCTTCTCTGCCGGGTGGATGCTGTACCCAGCTGTGCTGTGCCGCGTGGGCTTCGCCGTGCTGCTGGGTGAGCAGGGGGGGGCGTGGGGCAGTGCCCACAGGGTCCGGGGCGGGGGGCGGAAGGTTCCTGACGCTGTCTCACCCAGTGAATTACCGCGGCTCGCTGGGCTTCGGCCAGGACAGCGTGAACTCCCTGCCGGGCAACGTGGGCACGCAGGACGTGCGGGACGTGCAGGTGTGGTCCCGGCAGACGTGCGAGCCCCCTCGCCCTGTGGGTGCCCCCAGGGAGGGAGACCGGGGTGCGGGCACGTCCCCACCTCGGCGCGTGTCCCCCTGTGGTCGCAGCTCTGCGTGGAGCGGGTGCTGCAGGAGGAGCTGGTGGACTCCAGCCGGGTGGCCCTGGTGGGCGGCTCACACGGGGGCTTCCTGGCGTGCCACCTCATCGGGCAGTTCCCCGACACCTACCACGCCTGCGTGGTCCGCAACCCCGTGGTGAACATCGCCTCCATGGTCACCACCACTGACATCCCCGACTGGTGAGTGCTGCACCCCCCGGCTCCCCCCGACCCCGGCCCTGCACGTGCCCCCCCTGCCTCTCGCCCGCAGGTGCCTGACGGAGACGGGGCTGCCCTACGTGCCGGCTGCCCTGCCGGACCCGGCCCAGTGGACGGAGATGCTGCAGAAGTCACCCATACGCTACGTTGACCGGGTACGGCCCCGTCCCCTTCCCGTCCCCTGCACCCCCCTGCGGCACCAGCGCTGAGCCATGCCCCCCGCAGGTCCGCGCGCCCGTGCTGCTGATGCTGGGGGAGGACGACCGCCGTGTGCCCCCCAAGCAGGGGCTGGAGTATTACCGTGCCCTGAAGGCTCGGGGTGTCCCCACGCGGTGAGTAGGGTCTGGGTGCCGGGGTGCGGGCTGCGGGCACGGTGCTAACCCCCCTCTGCCCTGCAGGCTGCTCTGGTACCCAGGGAACAACCACTCGCTGGCTGGCGTCGAGGCCGAAGCCGACGGCTTCATGAACATCGTGCAGTGGCTGTTCGAGCACTTGCGGTGCTGAGAGGCCCCCGGCGCTGTCACTCCCCAATAAATGGTGTAGCTCAGCACTGGGGTTGTCCGTGGTGGTGCTGCGGCCGCCGGTTCCTTGTGAGCACGGCGGGGTCACGCAGCAGGGGGTGGAGATGTCCCTCTGCCAGCTCCCAGCACCCCGCTGTCCCTCCCGGCTGCGCACAAGGCAGCGGGGCTGGCACTGGCCCCAGCCGGGCGGCCTGCACATGCCTTGGCACCCTGCCCCGCTGTGGAGCTGCAGACGGCGGCGGCCCAGCGCGGCAGCGGAGCGGCCCCATGGCCTCGGGGACGCGGTGGGGCACGGAAAGCCCGGGGGAGCCGGCGGAGGGGCGGCAGAGCCACCCCGGCTCCTGCTACCGGGAGCTCAGCCGCTTCCCTGCCATCACCCGCGCCGCGCTGGGGGCCGCGGCAGGGGGCCAGGCCTTCCGCCTCTACACCGGTGAGTTGGGGCTCGCCCGCCCCCGGCGCTCTCGGCACAGGCGGGCGCTGACGTCCCCGTCCCACAGAGTGCAGCCAGCCGGACCTGCGCCACCGGCGGCTCCTGCACTTCAGCCGGCACTACAGCCTGCAGCGCGCTGCCGGCGGCCTTGCTGCCAGCCGGGCAGCGCTCAGCGCCGAGATCCGCAACCAGTAGGGCTCGCGGCTGGGCTTCGGGACGGGGCAGAGCGGCTGTGCCCGTGGCTGCAGCCTCCCTGCCGCCCGCAGGCTCCTCAGCCAGGACTCGCCGTCGGGGCAGCGCCGCGCCGTGCTCACCCGCTGCCCGCTGCAGGGCCACGAGGTGCTGGAGGTAGCGCAGGTGCCCGGGGCTCGCCGGGGAGGTGGGAGCTGCGGGCACGGCGTGCCCCGTGCTGAGCAACCCTCGCCCAGGTGTGGGACGGCGGCGGGCGCAGCCACGGCGTGGACCTGACAGCGCTGGGGAAGCATGGCAGGGTCTACACAGAGGGTAGGGCTCCCTCCCGAAATACTCCCAGGGTGCAGGTGAGGGTGGCACAGCTGGTGGCCCCCCTGGCTGTGCCCGTGCCACGCTGGGCTTTGGCACCCTGTCCCCACACCAGGGCCCTTCACCTGCCTGGCCTGGTCCCGCTCGGAGACGCGGCTGCTCTACGTGGCCGAGAGGAGCCAGCCCAGGCCACCAAAACCCAGCCCGTGGCTTGTGCCGGGGGCAGCCGGACCAGCAGAGGAGGAGGAGGATGAGGAGGTGGGTGGTGAGCTTCCCGTGAGCGTGCCATGTGCGTGGTGAGTGTGCCAGTGACCATGCCACGCACGCCGTGAGCAGGGCGAGCAGTTCATGTACCGCGAGGACTGGGGGGAGGCGCTGAGCACCCGCAGCGTCCCCGTGCTCTGCGTGCTGGACATCGAGGGCAGCAGCGTCACGGTGCTGGAGGGCGTCCCCGAGCACGTCTCCCCCGGCCAGGTCAGGACGTGGGGCAGAGCCCTGGGGGGGCAGTGGGAATGGCCCGTGGCTCCGGCACGAGCCCAGCTCTCACACAGGCTCTGTGGTCCCCGGACGACACCGGCGTGGTGTTCGTGGGCTGGTGGCACGAGCCCTTCCGCCTGGGGCTGAGCGCCTGCTCCAACAGGAGGTGAGCTCCCCGTGGTGTGACCGCGATGCCCACCCCGTGCCAGCACGGTGCGGGCTGGACGTCGCCGCGGAGCGCTGACTGAGTCCCTCCTCCTTCCCAGGTCGGGCATTTTCCATCTGGAAGTGGCCAGCAGGCGCTGCGGTGAGCGCTGGGGACACCGGGGTGCCCTCGGTCCCCAGCGTCCCTGTGGCGCTGACCCCGCTGCCCGCAGAGCTGCTGTCGGCCCAGCCCCGTGCCGCCTGCTCGCCCCGGCTGAGCCCCGATGGCCGGCGCCTGCTTTACCTGGAGGGGGCCGTGGGAGGGCCCCACCGGCAGTGCCTGCAGCTGCGGATGGTGAGGGGGACTGCGCGTGCTGGGCCACCCCTCCCCGTTGGACAGGAGTGGTCCCCAGAATCCCTCTTGGTCCCCAAATCCCCCGTGCCTCAGTTTTCCCACTGGGGCTTGGCTCTCCCCAGCTCACCTGGCAGACGCGGCAGACGGTGACGGTGCTTGACGTGGTGCAGGAGCCCACGGGTGGTGAGAGCCACGCAGCCAGCGGGGCTGGATGCTGCTGGGGGGGGTCGGATGCCTCCCCCCGTGCCGGGTGCCACCACCCCAGCTCAGCAGTGCCCTGCCCTGCTCGCAGCCTTCACTGGGATCTACGCCGCAGAGCTGCCGCCGCGGTGCTGGGCAGCCGACAGCCGGCGAGCCCTGCTGGGCACCCCACAGCGGAGCCGCACGGTGAGCGGGGGGACAGGGACGGAGCGGGGCTGTGACACAGCCCCGTGGTGACGTGGGATCCCGCGCTCTGTCCCCTGGCAGGACCTGCTGCTGGTGGACACGGAGGCAGCCGCTGTCACCAACCTCACTGCCGGTACGCTGTGCCTGGCTGCTCGCGGTGCGTTGGTAAGTCAGGACGAGCCCCGGCACCCATCGGGGTGCTGTTGTCTCCAGGGTCACCCGAAGGGTGCTGGCAGCTGCTGACCGTGCAGTGGGACCTGCTCGTGGCCACCTGCTCAGCCCCACACCGCCCACCCCGCCTGGTGAGCAGCACCGTGGCACGGCACCGCGCCGCACTGCGGCCATGCAAGGTGCTGATGACACCTGGCAGAGGGAAGGGGGTGCCCCAGTGCCACTCAGCGCCCGTCCCCAGGTCGTGGCAGAGCTGCCACCGTTGGGTCAGGAGCTGTCCCTGCGCTGGGTGACAGTGGAGGATGCCCCAACAGTGCCCGGCATCACCTGGAAAACCCTGATGGTCCGGCCGCCCTGCAGAGGGCAGAGCCCTGCTCCGCACGGTGAGCGCCCAGGGGCCCCCAAGCACCCGGGTGCTGCTGGGTGCTGGGGGCCCTTGGGTGGAGGGGGGTGGGAAGGGTCTGGGGGCACTGGGGACCCAGGGCAGTGGGGGCTGAGCAGGGCCCCTTCCTCGCTGCAGGCACCCAGCCCTTCGAGGCGCTGCTGCTGAGCCCACCGGGCAGCATGGCACCGCACCCCCTCGTTGTGTGTCCCCACGGTGAGTGAGGGGGCAACGGGGACACCCCTGCACTGCTGGTGGCACCCCAAGTGATGTCCCCGCTGTCCCCAGGTGGCCCTCACGCCGTCTTCGATGCCCGCTGGCGCCCGAGCATGGCCGCACTGTGCCGGCTGGGGTTCGCCGTGCTCCTGGGTAAGCGCTGGGGACTGCGGCGCCGGGTGTCCCCCGTGGCACGCCGGGGCTGTGGCACCCCACAAAGCCTGTCTCCCCAGTGAACTACCGCGGCTCCCTGGGCTTCGGGCAGGCCAGCATCGACTCCCTGCTGTCCCGCGTGGGTGAGCAGGATGTGGCGGACACACAGGTGGGGGGGCGCTGGGACAGGGCGCTGAGGGCGCGGGGTGCTGGCGGTGCGGGGTGCTGACGGTGGGGTGCCCCACGCCTGCAGCTGGCAGTGGAGCAGGCGCTGCACAGCGAGCCCCTCGACTCACGCCGCCTGGCCCTGCT
>NW_023304290.1:0-4502 GCF_011077185.1 Oxyura jamaicensis | reverse complement strand
GGGGGGGGGGGGGGTAGGGGTGGGGGGCTGAGCACCCACCCCTGCTCGTGCCGCAGGTACGGGCGCCGGTGCTGCTGTGCGTGGGTGCCCGGGACCGGCGGGTCAGCCCCACGCAGGCGCTGGAGCTGTACCGGGTGCTGCGGGCCAGCAGGGTGCCGGCACGGTGAGCGGGGCGCAGGGGTCGGGGGAGCAGGCAGGGAGCCCTGGGGCGCCGGCTGAGCGTCCCCTGCCCGCCCCCAGGCTGCTGTGGTACCCGGAGGGCGGCCACGCGCTGGCAGGCACAGAGACGGAGGCCGATGTTTTTGGGAACTGCGCCCGCTGGTTCCTCCAACACCTGAGACAGCCCCGGCACAGCCCCTAGCACCTGCAGCGGCCCTGTGGCCGTGCTGGCCTTGGAGTGACCGGGGGTCCTGGGGAGGGCACCGGGACCACAGGAGAACGGAGCAAGTGGCGGCACAGGATGGAAATGGGGATGTGGGCTTGCCTCTAAATAAACGTGTGCCACCTCGTGCAGAGCTGTCCGGTGCATCTTGGCCACGCTGCAACACAGACAGGCTGGCTCCACTCCCTTTATTGGGATCGGGGGGGCAGGCGGGGGGGGGCCACCCCTCCAGCCGCCCGCAGCCCGGCTCAGACCATCTTCATGACCTTGTGGATCCAGTCGACGTAGAGCGAGACACGGATGAAGAGGGCGGGCTGGTCGGTGCGGGCGCAGACCCGGGACGGGGTGATCACCCCCTCCAGCACCCAGCAGTCGGCGGTCAGGCAGGCCAGGGGCCCTCCGTAATCTCCCTGCGGGGCCAAAGAGCTCTGTGACCCCCATCCCGGGGGGGTGGCCCCGAGCCCACCCAGCCCCGCGGCTCCTGGCCCCACTCACCTCGCAGGCGCCCACGCCGGTGCGCAGCGGGGCGGTGCACAGCTCGCTCTCCTTCAGGCGCCCACGCAGCGCCGCCTGGCACTCGCCGTGGGCCAGCACCGGCAGCTGGGCCACGTTCAGCACGCGGCTGTCCGCCGTGCCTGCGGGGAGCCAGCCCCCGGGGCGGCGGCGGGGGATGGCACCGAAGGGGGAGGGAGTGAGCAGGGGGTGTCATGGGGCGGGCAGGGGGATGCTGCAGGAAGGGGGACGCCGTGGGTAGGGGATGCCGTGGGTGGCAGGGGATGCTGCAAGCGGGGGGGGGACACAACAACCACGGGGATGCTGTGGGCATGGAGATGCCACTGCACGGGAGTGGCAAGGCAGGGGACACCGCTGCAGGGGGGTGCTGGGGCTGGGGCTGCCCACGTCGGGTACCTCTGGTTTCCCCCCAGCCGGCGATCTCGCAGATGGTGCCCGCGGGCACGACGTAGCGCTCGGGCGGGAGGCAGATCAGGGCCACGCGCGTGTTCAGCACCGCCGGCCTGCAGAGGGACGGGCGGGGGGACGTGGGACCAGCCTCAGTGGTGCCAGGGGACAGGGCACCGGGCTCAGCTGCTCACCTCGCCAGCTTCAGCAGCACCAGGTGGGACTCAGAGGGACCGCAGAAGATGCGCACGATGGGGATGGCCTGCAGGTCGGGGTCTGCAGGGCCGGGGTCCTTGAACAGCACCCCCAGGTGCACCTCGTAGCCTGACAGGTCCGCGTCGCTGCAGGACGGGGACATCAGGGCACGGTGGTGCCCGGGGCCTTGCATGCCGTCCCCAAGCTCACCAGGAGGAGAAGCACTGGCGGACGCTGATCACCCACTGCTCCTTCACCAGGGACCCGCCGCAGAAGTGCACGCCGGCCCTGAAGGCACCGAGGGAGGGCAGCTAGGGTGGGCGCCCGGCTGGTGGCACAGCGGCGCTGGCACGCGGGGCGCCCGCTCACCGGTTGCGGATGCTGACGGTCCACGGCGAGTTGCCGGGCTGCCCGCCCACGATGCGCCCCTTGCGCTGCAGCCTCTCGTCCCGCCGGCCGCACTGCTCGAACGTCACCGCCTCTGCACGCGCAGCGGGCGTCAGCCGGCGGCGTCCGCGCCCGCCGCGTGGCACCCAGCGTCCCCCTGTCCCTACCCGTGCTCTCCAGGATGGACGGCACCACGTTGCCAGCTGCGGAGAGAAAAGCAAGGGGGTGGCTGCGGCGGGGCGGCCACAAGCACGCCACGGGGCAGCCGGGGCTCAGCGGGGCCGGGGCTCACAGCAGGGCTTGATGGCGCAGTAGTCAAAGGGCATGCGGGGGTCCATGGTGTAGCACCAGGGGCCGTGGCTGTCGTTGTCGGGGTTGCGGCAGTAGTTCTCCTCCAGGTGGGCCTCGGGGTGGGTGGCGGGAGAGATCCTGCCGGGAGGGAGTCGCCATCGCTGTCCCCGTCCCTGTCCCCGTGCACCAGCCCCCAGGAGGCTCCGGCACACACTCACTGGGGCACGTGGGGTGTCTGGGCGTCCCAGCGCTGGCACGTGATGCCCTTGCGCGTCTTGCTGACGCGGCCGTGGTACGTCTCGCCATGGCCGTGGTAGCACTCTGGGGGCAGGCAGGGAGCACTCTGTCACGGGCGGGCGCTCTGACGGGGGCACCCCCAGGCCCAGGGGAGCGGGGCTCACCCTGAGCACCCAGCTCGTCGTCGCAGCGGCGGATGTGGAAGCAGAAGGCAACGCGGACGCTGGGGCGGGTGGTGAAGCACCACGGCGCCTCCGAGCCGTCGGGGTTGCGGCAGTAGTTCTCCTGCAGGTCCCTGGCAGAGCAGCCCATGCGTGCCCATGCCCGTGGGTGCCGTCCACGGCCACCCCGCCCTGCCCCGCCAGACCTACTTGCACGGGTACTTCTCGGGCACAAAGTGGTGCCGGTGGGGTGCCTGCGCATCCCAGCGCTGGCACGGGATGCCCGACACGGTGACGTTCACCCGGCCCCGGTAGCTTTCGCCTTTCCCCCTGAAGCAGCTGGTGGTGACGTTGAGGGGCCGCGGACGCTTCTCTGCTTGCGTGGCCAGAGAACAGCGGGGTGAGGGTGGCACCGAGGACGGCCAGTCCTGCAGGTGGTGCCAGCGGGGACTTACTGCAGACGCGGATGCGGCAATACTCGCGCTCCCGCGCGGGGTCAACGGTGTAGCACCAGGGCCGCTCGGAGCCGTCAGGGTTGCGGCAGTAGTTGTCATCCAGACCCTTCTCGGGGTACCTGGGCGAGAGATGGGGAGCAGTGGTTGAGGGTGACAAGCGTCATTGTCACCACCGTGGCCGCGCGCCCCCGGGCCGGTACTTGTCGGGGTGGTAGGGATGCTTGTGCGGGTGCTGCAGGTCCCAGCGCTGGCACTCAGTCCCAGACTCGGTGTGGTCCACGAAGCCCCGGTAATCCTCCCCGTTGCAGGTCATGCAGATGGCTGCCAACAGCGGGGGGGTGGCCTCAGTGGTGGCGGGGACAAGCGGCGCGGGGTGTCCCCGGGCCCGGCGCTCACCATCCTCGCACTTCTTGATGCCGCAGCTCTGGTGCCGCACGCTGGGGTCGATGGTGTAACACCACGGGCCCCGCTTGTCCCGGTCGGGGTTGCGGCAGTAGTTCTCCTCCAGCCCGTTGCGTGGGGACGGCAGGAACCTGTGCCACCCCCGGTCAGTGCCACTGCCCCAGCGCTGTCCCCGCTGTCCCCGCGCTGTCCCCACCCCGTAGCCCATCGCCCCGCGCTGTCCCGTCCCACGTCCCATCGCCCCGCGCTGCCCAGGGCTGGTGCCCGCAGCCACCGGGGTGGCGGCGGGGGGCACAGCGGCACCTGTGGTCGTGCGGCGTGGTGGCCTGCCAGCGCTGGCAGCTCAGCCCTTTCTCCGTCGTGGCCCGTGTGCCGCGGTAGCTGGTGCCGTCGGCCACGATGCAGTCCCGCAGGTAGTCTGGGCAGAGCCGGGCACCGCGTCAGCGCCGTGCGGGCACCGGGCAGCCCCGCGGCGGGTGTGCGGCGTGGAGCCACGGCGCCAGCCCACCTTTCTTCTGGTACAGGTCGTAGTGGATGTTCTTCTGCAGCCGGACGCGGGGCGAGTGCTGCGTCCAGGGCAGCAGCTGGCACAGCTGGCTCTGCCGCTCGTGGTGGAAAGCCCTGCGAGGTGCGACGGAGGGGTGACGGCGGGGTGACAGCGGGGTGAGGGCAGGGTGACAGCGGGGTGACGGCGGGGTGAGGGCAGGGTGACGGCAGGCACCGGGTCACTCGGTGGCCGCAGCCGCCCTCGCCCCGCGCCGTGGCTCACCGGCAGGCCGGGCTGGTGGCGCAGCGCTGGGCACACCGCTCGGCCGGGCCCGGCTCCGGCGGCGGCGGCGTGTCGGGGGGCACGGGCAGCAGCTCGGTGGCTCGCAGGCGCTGGAAGTCGTTGAGGGGCGAGCGGGGGCCTGGGGAGCGCGGCGGGAGCTCGGCACCCGGGGGGGCACGGGGCCGGCCGGGGTTCCCGAGCCCCAGATGGTGTCCGCCAGGGCCCCGCCCGGGCTGCCCAGCGCCGCCCAGCCCCCGCCGGCCCCGCGGCCCCCGGCCCCGGCCCTACCTGCGCCCAGCGCCACGGCCACGGCCGCGGCCAGC
>NW_023304289.1:0-9328 GCF_011077185.1 Oxyura jamaicensis | reverse complement strand
GGGGGGCGCGCATGGCTTGGGGCGGGGTGCCCGTGGGGTGCCCGTGGGGGTGTCCATGGGGTGCCCGTGGGATGCCCAGGGCGGGCTGCGGGGCGCACACGGGGTGCGCGTGGCTTGCAGCACGTCGAGCAAGGCGGCGAGCTGTCCCCATGCCCAAGCAGGGTCCGTCAGCACCCCCCAGCAGTCCCCCCGGCTGCTCCTCAGCCCCGCGGCACCACGGAAATACTCATTAGCGGCTCCAGGCGGGCTGCCCCAAACCCCCGGGCATCCCCATCGGGCACCCAGCCCGCCCCGGTGCCGGGCTGGCGGCTGCCTCGGGGACACCGCCGTGATCTGGGGCGCCGGGAGGGGACACCCAGCCGGCGGCTGAGCGCCGGGGCTGATGCAACCCTGCACGCCCCGTCCGCAGTTCAAGGGGCTGGGCCGTGTCTGTGCATGCGGTGTCCCTCCGGGGTGGCTGCTCAGCCCCGCTGCCCTCCCGCAGGATGAGCCCAGCGGCTGGGACGCGGCGGAGCTGGACCCGGCGCAGGTGGAGCAGCGCATCAAGGAGTACAACAGCCAGATCAACAGCAATCTCTTCATGAGCCTGGTATGGGGACATCGGGGGGACGTCGGGCACTGCCGCGCCCTGCCCTGGGTCCCCTACTCACCACCCCTACATCTCCCCCGTGGCAGAACAAGGACGGCTCCTACACCGGCTTCATCAAGGTGCAGCTGAAGCTGGCGCGCCCCGTCTCCGTGCCGGCTGCCAAGCGGGGTCCCGGGGGGCGGCCGGGGCAGCGCGGCCCGGGGGTGAAGCGCCGCACCTCCTTCTACCTGCCCCGTGGCACCGTCAAGCACCTGCACGTCCTCTCGCACACCCGTGCCAGCGAGGTCATCAGCGCCCTGCTCAGGAAGTTCACCGTGGTGGACGACCCCCGCAAGTTCGCCCTCTTCGAGAGGTCCGAGAAGGATGAGCAAGGTAGTGCCTGGGGATCCCGGTGGTGTCCCCACAGCGGCACCGGCCTTGTGATGGTGGCCCTGTGGTGGCAGCACTCCCCGGGCAGCAGCGTCCCTGTACGGTGGTGGCCCCCCTGCCAGTGGTGTCCCCGTTGCATCAGTGTCCCCACAATGGCAGTGTCCCCAGTGGTGGTGGGTGGTGTGTCCCTCTAGTGGTGGCGGTGTCCCCATGGTGGTGGTGGTGGTGTCCCTGTGGTGGTGATTGTGTCCCCGTGGTGATTGTGTCCCTATGGTGGTGGTGGTGGTATCCCCATCCATGCTGGTGATTGTGTCCCCATGATGACTGTGTCCCTGTGGTGGTGATTGTGTCCCCATGCTGATTGCGTCCCCGTGATGGTGATGTCCTCATCCATGATGGTGGGGGTGTCCCCATGATGGTGGGGGTGTCCTCATGACGGTGGTGGTGTCCCCACAATGGTGATTGTGTCCCCATGGTGGCGGTGTCCCCATGATGGTGGTGTCCCCATGATGGTGATTGTGTCCCCATGCTGGCGGTGTCCCCATGATGGAGGTGTCCCCATGCTGGCAGTGTCCCCACAATGGTGGTGGCGGTGTCCCCATGGCGGTGATTATGTCCCCACGGTGCCGGCGGCGTCCCCGCGGTGGCAGCGGTGCCCCGGCGCTGTTGACCCGCGGCCGCCTGCCCGCAGTGTACCTGCGCAAGCTGTCTGACGACGAGCAGCCGCTGCGGCTGCGCCTGCTGGCCGGCCCCAGCGAGAAGGCGCTGAGCTTCGTGCTGAAGGAGAACGACAGCGGGGAGGTGAACGTGAGTGCGGGGCGCTGTGCGGCGGGGCGCGGCGGGGCCAGGCGCTCCGGGCCGTGCCGGGTGCGAGGCGCGCTGTGCCCCGCAGTGGGACGCCTTCACGCTGCCCGAGCTGCACAACTTCCTGCGCATCCTGCAGCGCGAGGAGGACGAGCAGGTGCGACGCGTCCGCCACCGCTACGCCCGCTGCCGCCGCGAGATGCAGGAGGCCCTGGCCACGCGCTCCACGCGGTGACCGCCGCCACGACGGACGCCTGCCGGCGGGGGGACGTCGCTGAGGCGGGGTGGGGCTGGGGGGGGGGGTGGGGGGGAGGGTCGGGGCGGGGCCGGGGCAGGAATAAAGCGCCTGGAAACACCCGGCTGAGGCGTCTCTGTGCGACACGGGGGGAGGTGGGGGGGGGGGCGGCGGCGGCGGGATTCGAACTCGCGGCCTCGCGCTTCGCGGTGCGGGTGTGGGGGGGGGGAGGGTGCCGCTGTCACGTGGCCTCCCTGTCACGTGCGAGGGGGAGCCGCCGCGCGCCGGAAGTGTCGCAAGGCGGCGGCGGCGGCGCAGGCAGGAGGCGGCCGGGAGCTCGTCGGTGCCGCCGCTCGCCCCGCCCCTCCCCGCCCCTTCCCCTCCCCGCCTCGGGGCCCCGCCGCCGCCGCCATGGGCGCCAGCGGCTCCAAGTCGCGGGGGCTGTGGCCCTTCGCCTCCTCGGCGGCGGGCGGCGGCGGCGCCGAGGGCCCCGGCGGGCAGCAGGCCCTGGCCCGGCCGCGGGGCGCGCGCGCCGCCACCCCCTTCGTCTTCACGCGCCGCGGGTGAGAGACGGGAGGGGAGGGGAGGGGAGGGGAGGGGAGGGGAGGGGGGTGTTGGGGAGGGGGGTGTTGCCGTGGCAACGGGGGAGCGAGCGAGCGGGGGGGGTCGCCATGGGGGCGGTTGCTGTGGGGCGGTTGCTATGGGGGCGTTGCCATGGCAACGCGGCCGCCGCTGCGCCCCTCCTGGAGCGGGCCCGCGGCGCATCCCCGCGGCAGAGACCGGGACGCGGCGGCCCCGGGCCCGCCGGCAGCGGCCGGAGCCGGGAGCGGTATCGGGAGAACGGGAGGGGCGGCCCCTCCCACCGCCGAGCCCCGCGGCCGGCCCTCAGCAGCAAATGAGGACCGGGGCCGTTGGCGCTGCCGCCTCTCTGACGTGTGTCCCCCCCCCCCCCCCTCCGTGCCTTCCCGCAGCTCCATGTACTACGACGAGGACGGGGACCTTGCCCACGAGTTCTACGAGGAGACAATCGTTACCAAGAACGGGAGGAAGCGTGCCAAGCTGAAGAGGATCCACAAGAACCTGATACCTCAGGTAGCATGAGCAGAGGGGTGGGGGATGGCAGGTGCGGAAACATCCTGCTTGCGTCCGCGGTGCTGGCCTTGCAGCAGCTCCTGCGCACCTGGGGGTTAGGGGAAACCTCGGGGCACCCTGCTGCAGGGAGAGCGTTGGATTTCTGCTTTTCCCACAGCTCCTACTGCCGAGCTGCCACTGCTGGGTGCCCCAGCTCCCCCACGTCACCTTGCCAGGCTGTGGCAGAAGAGGGAGAGGTGGTGCCACCCTCCAGGCTCCCTTTGCAGGGCGGAGCAGAGCCCCAGCCCTTTAGAGCCACCGGGCCGGGAGGTGGCTCACCTAGGCGTGCACGGCAGGGTGTGGCGCCAGGCCGTGGCATCCCAGCACCAAACACCTTCCCTGAGGTGCAGATTTCGCACAGTTGGTGTCACATCGCCGCGGAGGGTTTGGGAGCAGCAGCCAAAGCCAGTCACGTGCTGACACGAGCGTGCCCAACCCCCTTGCAGCTCGGTGGTGACAACAGTGCTGCCAGCGATGTTTTCCCCTCCTCGGAGGTGCTCAGGATTTAGTGCTCCCTCAAAATAAGTGAGTGTGGTGAAGCCAGGCAGGAGGTGGGACGCTAATTGGGGTGCGGGAGAGATAACTGAAGTGTAGGGAAGCTTCTCTGGGGTGTAAGTGGCAAGAAGGGAGGAGGAAGCCTGGCTGCAGAGCACCCCGCAGGAGTCTCTCTGAGGTACACAGAAAGGCAGGGCTCGAGCGTGAGCCCAGGGGGAGCTGTTGGTGTGCTCCAGGGGCGGGCAGCCCCCAGCAGGACACACTGTGCTGCTCTCACAGCGGCGGGGCGTGGATGGGGAGCTGTGTCCCAGCCCTCAGTGCGGGTTAAAACCCACCCAGTGGGTGAGGTGGCCCAGCTGGAGAGGGCACAGAGCGGCTCTTCACTGGCCCTGTTTTTTCTGTGGGCCTTTATCCTGCCCCTGCCAAGCAGGCATGTGCTTCTTGCCCCGGCGGGCACGGAGCCCTGCTCACGCTGCCGCCCGGCGAGTGGGTCCTGGCGGTGCTGTGACAGGAGGACGCTTGCCCCGGAGCATGGGAAAGGCGCCTGTAGCTGGCGTGGACGGAGGGTGCATTCAGCAGCATTCCCTCCGGACAGAAAGCTGCTTTTCTTGCGTGCCAGCTGCCCTCGCTGCCATCTCTCAGAGAGCTCTTTTCAGTCTTTTAAATCCCGTGGCTGTGAGGTGCCGGGGGAGCAGCCCAGGCAGCCGCTCTCTGCCAGTCACGCCTCAGCTGCTGCACGGGCAGTGCCTGGCAGAGCGGCTCCCTCCTCCCGCGCCCGGCTGCACTCCAGACCCGGCGTGGGCGGCAGCGGCCACGCCTCGTTGGCTCCCCAGGGATGAGGGCAAAGGGCAGAGCACTTCTGCATCGTGCGCCACCACTCGTGGGTACCCGGTACCACGGCGGCTTCGGGGACCAGCTCCTGGCCTGGCTCCTCGAGGGCACGATGCCCTCCGTGGTGCTGACACCGCGCGGGGCGGCTCGCGGAGCTTTGTCCGCCTCCAGAGCGCTTGTTCTGTCCCCGTGCCGCCCCCTGCCCACCGCCCTGCCTCTTCTTTCAGGGTATAGTGAAACTGGAGCACCCTCGCATCCATGTGGATTTCCCCGTGATCATCTGCGAGGTGTGACCGCCGGGTGCTGCTGCCCACGGGCGGGACCGCCCCGAGTGTCACCGCGTGAGGCTGCCCCGAGTTCCCGGCGAAGCGGAGGGCGCTCGGAGGAAGGAGGACGCTCGGACACTCAGATGTGGATTGTGGCTCTCCCCTCGCCCGGGGGCAAGGCGGGACAGAGCGGGCTCGGCCGGGCTGTGCTTGGCCGCTGCTCCTCGCAGGAGATGGGTGACCTTGTGCAACGACTGCTTACAAACATCCCTGCTTGAGTCAGAAGACTTGAAACCTCTTTTGTAGCCTCTAGCCGACGGTTGGATGGGTAACTGGAACTGCACGCGAGCTGCTGCGTTGGAGCTGGCAAAGGGAGAGCGAGCCCGCACCTCTCACCAGACAAAGCCCCCTGCTTCTCAGGTATGCCCCGGGACAGCCAGGGCAAGGTGACCCGCTGCCCGGCGGCGAGGTGGCCGGTGCCGCGGCGCTGTGCGGAGCTCCCCGCTGGCTCTGAGGGAAGGTGACCGGGAGCCGGGCTGGCGGCACGCCCGGTGGGTGCTGCGCTCCTCTCAGGGCGGAGATCGGGTGCTGTTCTCTCAGCCCTCCGTCCCTTCCCCGCATGCGTTCCCTGCTCATGCTGCCAGGGAGCTGGGCCCCGCTGCTGCCCACACTGTGGGGCCCTCCGGGTTCCCCCCCCGGCAGCGCCGCCTGTGCTGTGGGAGCGAGTTGGCTCCCGCAGAGCACGGCCCCTCGCTGCCACGGGGCTGGGCATTGCCTCAGCTTCGCCCTCCCTCTCGACGGTACCTCCCGATGGGATCGGCCTCGGCGGAGCCCGGCAGGAAGGAAATCATCGCTTCCCTCCCCATCCCTCGCAAACAATCGGCCGCTAGGCCTGCCCCGGCTTGGAAATCTCCCTGGCGATGTGAACTACGGTTCCCCCCGCGCCCCAGCTGGCGGCAGGAGGAGAAACGCGATGCACTTTAACGGGAGGCTGTCTGCTCCGTTCCGGAAGGTCCTGCTCTCTTCTCCTCTCCCTTCCTGCTCGAGGCCGGGGGCGCCTCAGCCACACCCGAAAATCTCCCACGCCGGGGCTCCGGGCCGGCTGCCGTGGGACCGGCGGTGGCCCCAGGAGCCGCGTGTCAGCCTGCCCCGGAGCCCGCTCCCGCAGCGGCCCGCCCGGCTTCCCTGCTCTTTCGTCCCAGAACTTATTTACTTTCTAAGCACTTCAGACGTTCGCTACCTCGATTTTTTTTTTTGATTTAAGCTGCTGGCGCTTGGCTGCCGGCCCTATCGGCGTCTGCGTTGGATGGATCCATCCCGGTGCCCAGCCTGAGCGGCCCGGGCGCGGGGCCACATTCCTGGCTTCGGGGAGATAACCGCGGCGTGGCTGTTGCCGTCTTCCTGTCACCACCTCTTCCCTCCGCGTCCCCCACCCGCTGTTCCAGTGACAGGGCGGGCACGGAGGGCGAGGCGGATGTGCCGGGCAGGGCTCCAGCGGGGAGCTGGTCTACACTGTGATGCTGGGCGCCTCTCTCGACATCTTTTGTTCTCCCGCTTGCTTGAAAGAGTCTGTCTTCAAACAATCCCCCTCTGAAGAGTTTCGTATTCACACCACCTGCTCCGAGTCGGGCTCAGACCGCAATCTCCTGGAAAACCGCCTCTCTGGGGCCGCTTTGTTCTCTGCGAGGCTGCCCTGCCCCTCCTCCCTTCCCCCAGGGCAGCGAGCCGCGCTTCCCCCAGAAACTCGCCTTCTCCCACCCTCTCCTCCCCGCCGAGGAGAGGCGGCGAAGCTTTGCGGGCCGGCGCCAATCTGCCTCGCCCTGCCTCTCCTCCCCAGCCTGGAGGGTCCTTGGGAGCGTCTGGAGGCACCCGGAAAAATGTGAAGATGGCTGTAAATAGTATCTGTGTCCTCTGTGTCGTTGGAGCAAGCGAAAAAAAAGGAAGGTTTCCTTGCCGTGTGTTATTTTTTTTACCACCTCTGTGCAACTTTGTGCTTCCCCGTGTGGATGTGTAGCCGAAGCGTACTCACCGACACCAGACTTCTCGCTCCTCCACGTGCGGAGAGGAAGCGGGGGGTTGAGAAACGTACACTATTTATGGTCCTTCCTCTGCCGCCGAGTGCATCTGTCTACTTTTGTTAAATTTCAATAAAATTGTTTGTAGATCCCGCAAGGTTGGCAGCAGCTCACTGGGGAGGTCTGGGGCCGGCAGCCCGTGCCAGGAGGGAGCCGTCGGGGACCCGAGGAATCGCAGCTTCCCCGTGAAACCGCAGCCGCCTCTCGCTGCCTGGCGCCAAAGCGGTGCCGAAACCCAGCAGCTCCCCGCGTCCTCCGGCACGGGGCCGTGCCTGGGGGCTGCAGGGACACGGGCGGGTGGGGGCTCGGTAACGTGGTGCTCGCTGAGTCCGAGCTGCTGAGCTCTCTGCTTGCCCACGGATTTTTTCCCAAGCGGGCAGGAGCGCTCGGAGAAGGCCGCTGGGGCGAGCGCCGGCAGGGAGGGCTTCTGCCGCCGTGCCGCACGCGCCGGGGCCGTTAGCAGCGACACCTTTGATGCTCCAGCTTGGGGTTTGGGAGCTGCCGCTTAACGAGCTGCTGGAGCCGGCTCCTCTGCCCAAACCGAGTGAAAATCCTGCCCTGGCTGCGTGCAGCCGGGCTGCGCTGACTCAAGGCGACCTTTTCCCACCCCTGCGCCGGAGCCCCACGGGGACAGGATCTGCGCGTCCGCTCCTTAATCACCCGCCTGACAAATCGGGGCCTCGTCAGTTGCGCTCAGCTAACGAGTTTCTCATCCCCGGCGTGACCCCATGCCGGGATGCCGCCTGCTGTCCCGGCCCTGCCGGACGGAGCGAGCATGATCTCAGCGCAGCCCTGCATCCTGCTCGACCCCGCAGCCCCGCGAGCGTTTTCCTGCCACCGCGTGTACCTCGCATCATTTCCTCCGGGCCGGCCGGCTGGAAAACGAGCCGCTGACAAAGGGTTTAATGAGAGCAACCGGCGTGGCTCGTGGGGACGCTGCCGCCGGGCCGGGCCCCTCAGCACCGGGTCTGCCTGCTGGCCCGTGGGGACCGACCCCGGTGGGGACGGCTCGCGGCGTCCCAGCGGCGGGCGTCACGGCCGGGCGCTGCAGAACAATGCGGCCGCCCTGGCTCAGCCCCGGGCAGCTCCGCGTCCCGCTGCGACACGCGGCCCCCACAGCCCGCCCGGCCCTGACCCCACGGCCACCGCGGGTGCCACCCGGCCTCCGGCGCACGGGGATGGAAAATTTGAGGCGTTTCTTGTGCCTGTTTACGGCCCCAGCAGGCAGCACGGAGGGGAAGGGCAGTGCCCGCCGGCGCGCAGATTTCTTGGCTCTTGGCAGAGGTTTTTTGGCAGGGCAGCGGCAGCTCTGCTGGCAGCCCCGGCGGCACCGTGGGCGCTGCGGGATCCCGGGCCAGATGTGGATGGAGCCCCGAAGCCACTCCCAGGAGAAAGCCCGGGCTGGACCCCGTGGAGGGGACGGGGACGGACTCGGGGTGGTGACACGATGGCGCTCCCGTCCCCGGGGAGCACTTCCGGAGATTCAGCCCCGCTTCCTTCCCCGCGCCGGCCGGGCTTGCCCTGGGCTCCCCACCCTTGTCCGGGCTGGGTGGCTCCTGTCCCCGCAGTCCCCGTCCTGGCGGCACCAGTGGCGGGTGGGTGGGGGCCACCGCTACCGCTGGGTGACGTTCTTGTCCTCGTGGCGCGTTCCCAGGGACAGGGACGGGGTGAGCTGGCACCGGCAAGGATGGGGACACCGCCGGGAGCGGCTGTCCCCGTGTCCCCAGCAGCCGGGGCTCCTGGAGGACATCGAGGCTGGTCAGGCCCTGTCCCCGCTGCGGCCAAGGGGACAGCAGGGCAGGGAGGGTCCCGGCACAGCCTGTTTGTCCCCGCCGCGTCGCTCCGGGAGCAGATGGCAGCGGGGCTGCGGTGGCCCAGCCTCTCCCCAGCTGCCTTGGGGCTGACTTCATCCCCGCTGGCGGTGACGCTTGGGCGCTGCCTTCCCTCCTGCCACCCTTGTGCCCAGGCGCGGGCGGGACGTGGGGACAGCCACCGCCGCGCCCCCAGGGACCGGGCAGGGAGCGAGCAGCAGTCAGCAGCACCGAGCGTCCTGCTCAGGGCAGCTTGGCTCCTGGTGGGCACACATGCCACTGCCGTGGGGACACCACTGTGGGGACACCATGGCCCTGGGGGCACCACTATGGGGACACCACCGCCCTGGGGACACCACTATGGGGGAACACCATGGCCCTGGGGACACCGTGGCCAAGGGGCCATGCCCACCTTGGGGGCACCACTGTGGGGACACCACCACCCTGGGGACACCACTGGGGGGCCACCACCACCCACCCCGGGGCCACCACCTCCCTGGGGCCACCACCATGGGGACACCGCTATGGGGGCCACCACCACCCCCCGGTGACACCGCCCCGAGGCCCCCCCCGCCCCCTGGCGCCCCCTGCCGGCGGCCCCGCCCCTCGCCCAGGCCCCGCCCCCCGCCGCGCGAGGCCGGCCGGGCCGTACCAAGTGCTGCGTGCGGGGGGGGGGGCCGGGCCGTTACCGGGGCGCTGCCCCCCCCGCAGCCGCGGCCTGG
>NW_023304288.1:0-4716 GCF_011077185.1 Oxyura jamaicensis | reverse complement strand
CCCCCCCCCCCCCCCCAAGAAAAAAGCACCAAACGAGGCTCAGGACGGCCCGGGCGCCCCCCACCCACCTTCCACTTGGCCCTGGCAAAGTTCTTCTCGATCTGGGCGCAGACGCCGTCCTTGATGTTCTTATCGGAGGCGGCGTTGCCGGAGATCCTGCGGGGAGGTGTGGCGGGGTGAGCGGCCCCCACTGCCCCCACGTGTCCCCCCCCCTATTCCCCGGGCGCCCCTCACCACTCGTGGGAGATGGCCTCCTCCGCCGTGATCCGCTGGTCCTGCTCTACCTCCATCAGCCGTGTCACCAGCTCCTTGGCTGGGGGCAGGGGGGTGTCAGTGCCAGGGGACCCCCTGCTCCCCCTGCGCCCTCCCCCCCCGGGCACCGGGGCTCACCCGCCTGCGAGATATCGTCCCAGTAGGGCGGGTCGAACTCGTAGTCCCCGGCCAGGATTTTGCGGAAGAGGTTCTTGTCGTGGTTCTCGTAGTCATCCTCGTCCGCCTCCTCGTAGAAGGGGGGGTTCCCCGAGAGGCTGTGCGGGGAGGTGTGGCGGTGCTCAGCACCCCCCTGCCCCGCGCCCCCCCCTGTCCCCGTCCCCGTCCCGCACTCACAGGATGTACATGATGACGCCGATAGCCCAGCAGTCCACCGGCCGCCCGTACCGCTGCCGCCCCACCACCTCCGGAGCTGCGGGGCACAGGAGGGTGGCGGGGGGACAGGTCCTGTCCCGGGGTCCCCAGCAACCGCGCACCCCCGGGGGGGAGCCGCCAGCCCCGGGCACCCATCTGCCTCCCTGTGCTCGGCAGCCCGGGGCCGGATCCGCTCCTGCGGCTGCTTGCAGAGCCCCGGGAGCAGGGGGAGGGTGCTGCTGGGGGCACCCAGGGTGGGTCCTCGGGGTGATGGGGAGCAGGAGGGACCCGCCATAAGCGCCCAGGGTTGGTTCTTGGGGTGATGGGGAGCAGCAGGGACACACTGGGGGCACCCGGGATGGGTCCTTGGGGTGACGGGCAGTGGGAATAACCGACCAGGAGCACCCAGGGTGGCGGGGAGTGGCAGGGACCCACGGGGAGCACCCAGCAGCAGCAGGAGGGACCTGCTGGGAGCACCCAGGATGGGTCTCCAGAGCATCGGGGACCCATCAGGTGCCCCCGGGACGGTCGGGAAGGACCCACCGGGAGGGCAGAGACCTCGGGGGACACCCACGCGTCCCCCTGCGCCCTCACCCAGGTACTCGGGGGTGCCGCAGGGCTCCTTGATGAGGCCGTTCTCCAGCTTGGCCAGGTGGAAGTCGCTGATGACGATCTTGGAGTTCTTCAGGCGGTTGTAGTACACCAGGTTCTCCAGCTGCCGGCGCGAGGGACATCAGCACCCACGGGTGCGCCTGCGCCCACCGGGCCCCCCCCCGCCACGCGGCCGGCACCCACCTTGAGGTTCCTGTGCACGATCTTGAGCGAGTGCAGGTAGGCGACGGCCTCCAGCACCTGCCGGATGACGTTGCTGGTGTCCTTCTCCGAGTAGTAGCCCTGGTCCAGGATCCAGTCGAAGACCTCCCGGCCCGTGGCCCTGCCGGCGCCGAGAGCAGGCTGCCGGCAGCCCCGCGGCACGGCCGCAGCCCTCCCCCCCGCCGCCCCTCCGCCCCGCTTACAGCTCCAGGAAGATGAAGTACTCCTTGCGGGTGATGTAGACGTCCACCAGCTGCAGGATGTTGGGGTGCTTCACCCTGCGGCGCCCAAGGGACGGCGGCGTGGGTGGGTGCCCCCCGCCGGCCGCGGGGTGCGACCCGGCAGCCGCCCGGCCCCGGCACTCACATTTTGAGGATGATGATCTCGTTCTTGGCCGCCTTCCGCACCTTGCGCCCGTCCCGCTTCAGAAACTTCTTGCAGGTGTACAGCTTGCCCGACGTCTTCTCCTTCGCCCGGAAGATTTCGCAGAACTCCTCCCTGCAAGGCAGCGGGGGGGGGAGGAGGAAGGGATCCATCTCAAATCAGCAAATCGATAGGAAAGGGGGGAGAAATAGGTAAGAAGAAAACCCCCACCACAGGGCCACGGGGGCTGCTTGAGCACCGTGCGGGACTAATCCTGTCCCTGCACAGCGCTCGCGGGCAGACAGATGCTGCAAAGCCCTCGGTACCGAGGCTGAACAGCAGCAGCCCGCCTCGGAATTAATTCAAGTGCCACGTTTGGGAAGGAGGAAGGTGAGAAGCGCCAGCTGCCTGAGGCCAGGGAAACGCTCCTAGGCTGTTATTAATGGTGTTTGAGCCCCTTGGCACAGGCAGGGGCTGTGGGGACGCTCAGCCCTTGGCTTTCCACCCCCCCCCCCCGGCCCTGCCTGGCTGTGCCCAAACCCTCGAGGCGTGAGGGGAGCCAGGACCCGAACGGAGGGGCTGCTTTTCAAACGGAGCCAGGCTGGGGCAGCACCCAAAAGGGTCCCCGCGGCCACCCAGCACCACCCCTCCGGGCATCCCCAGCTCTCAGATGCCCAGCCCCGTGGCCAAGCATCCTCAGCACCTCGGAGCCCAGTGAAAAAATCCCTGCCGGGTGCTTTGGGGTCCCGTCGGTGTCTGTCGGCAGCTGGATCCCACGGCTCCTCCTGCACCACGAGAAAACCCGCGCCCCAAGTGACATCTGCGTCCCCTCTCCTGCACCACTGCCGGAGCAGCAACGCCCTGCTCTCGGGAGGTGCCGCGGGGAGCCCCGGCTTTGCAGAACTGCTGCAATCCCAGCAGCTATTTGGGAGGGGAGGAGGGAAGGGTTATCGGAGGCGCTGGGCTGCAGCGAGCAGCCGCGGAGGTGAGCCTCGCCGCCGTCAGCAGCTCCGTCCTCAGAGCGGGCAGCGAGGAACTCGGGGCGCCCGCTGGGAACGGGGACTTGTCACAGGGAAAGCGCCCTGACTGCCTCCAGCCCCAAACCGCTGCGCTCCCTGGCCCTCGCCGTGGGATTCGGGTCCCCAGGGGCGCTCCCGGGGCCCGGGAGGGACAGACTCACGTTTTGATGACCTGGCCCAGGTCATATCTGTCGGTCACCTCGGACGGCTGGTTATAATCTTTCTTGTCCCCCAGCGTCACGCAGCCAAACGGCATTGCAGGGCCCAGTGCTGGAAGGGCAGAAAAGCCAGTGAGCGCCCCGGCCCCGCTGCCTGCCCCAGCCCCACCCGAGCTGCGCTAATTAACGCGAAACCCGGCAAGGCGCGGTGCCGTGCACCCATCCCTGCGGCACCCAGCTGCCAGCCCGCCCCCCCGGCCCCCATTTGCGGGCTCGTTAATGAATTTATTCCGTAGCCAGAGCCAGGAGCAGCCTGCTGGGGAAGCGAGCGGAGGCGACCGGAGCGGCTCCTGTTTCTCAGCCTGTTTCTGCCCCACAGTGACGCTTCTTCAGCCTGAGCATCGCCCGCCGCGTGCTGCCAAACGTGCAGCCCGTTAGCAGCGATGTCGCGCCCTTGGTTTTCCTGCTGGGACCCCTCCAAACCCAGACCCTGCTCGGGACGAAGGGATTTTTCCCCGTTCCCACCCCATTACGGGGAGGCAGTTCCAACCGCTGTGATTTTCTGACGGCTCACGAGACCCCAAGGGCTCCCTGCGTCCTGCTCAGCCCCAGCGGGACCCGGCGCGGTGCCGGAAGCACCCATCGCCCAGACCTCCCCAAGCACCACACCGTGCCGTGCTGGCCGTGCCGTGCCCGCGGCGCCCGCCGCCCCGGTGGGCCAGGATGGCTGAGCGGGATGCGGGCGCCGGCACGGCGGGTACCCAAGCGCTGCGCCTGTTGCTATGGCAATGGGAGCTGGAGATGCAGAAAGCGGCACATCCTGCGGGGGGGGGCAGGGACGGGCAGCACCCGGCGGCACCCGACCCACCCGCGGGTGCTTGGCCCTGTCCCCGGGTCCGGCCTGCGGCACCCGGGGCGCTCAGCGGGGCGCTCCGTGGGGTGAGCGACCCCAAAAGCGGGCAGGATGCAGGCGCAGCGAGGCAGGGGCGCGGGCACGCTCCTCCCTGCGCTCGCTGCCTCCATCCCGCCGCGCGCGGCCGAGCAGCGCCCGCAGGGTGGGTGCTCACCGCAGGGTGGGTGCTCACCGCGGGGTGGGTGCTCACCACTGGCGCAGCACCTGGGCGCCATCCCACCGGGAAAAGCCCCTGCTGGGCGAGAGCAGCTGTCCCCGTCCCGCTCGGGGCGTTCCTGGAGGAGCAGAGCGCCCATAGGTGCGAGAGCACTTGTGGTGCCCGTGCTATAGCCCCGGCTGAAGCGTCCCAGCCCTCGCTCGGCTCATCCCAGCAGGAATTGTGCTCCGTGTCCCCGTGCCAAGCGACGCTGCCCCTGCCGTGCCCGGGTGAGGGGGACGAGGGCTGTCCCCGCAGCCGGCGGCGTGGCCGCGGGTTGGCAGCAGCAGGGCTGGCTGGGAGCGCTGCCAGGCTGCGTGGTGCCAGGACTGCCCGCGAAGGGGACCCAGGTGGGATGGTGTGTCGGGGTCGTGTCACTGCCTCCGCGAGCGCTCGGCTCGTCTGCACTCAGAAAGCGAGTTCCCGCTGCTCTGGCGAGGATCCATCCTGCCGAGGCTCAGCACCGCCACCGTCCCCTGCCCCGGGGCTGGCTTGGGGAGGCTCGGCACACCCGGGTGCCCTGCGCCCCACAGGGGAGCGCACGGCGAGGGGCACCCAGGCAAGGCCTGGGTGCAGGAGGGGAGGCTGGGTGCTGCACTGGCACCTGCACGCAGCCGCCCCCCCCCCCCC
>NW_023304287.1:5244-8457 GCF_011077185.1 Oxyura jamaicensis | reverse complement strand
GACAGGGTGGTGAGTGGCACGGTGAAAAAAGAGGGGGGATCACCTGCCCGCTGTAGGGCATGGAAACCCCACGCCCCATCCCTTGTGCCACGGGTCCCTGCGGCGCATCCCGGGCACCCCGCTGAGGCAGGGGGGCTGAGACCCTGCGGGGTCCAGGGCCCTGCCCTGTTGTCTCGGGACCTCAGGATACCCACCTTCACGTGGAGGGGGTCCCCAAAAGCTGCGGTGCCAGGAGGTGCCACTCTTGCAGCCAGCACCCCCCTACCCCCCCCCCCAGCTGCTTTTTGGGGTGCGGGGAGCTTACCAGGCGGTGATGAGGTACTGAGCCAGGGTGATGCTGACGGGGGACCCGGTGATGGTGACGTGCCGCTCACTGGACCCCTCGGTCTGGTTCCCGATCTTGATGTGGGCGCCCGACATCTGCCGGATCTCGCTGATCTTGCTGCCGTGCCGGCCGATGATGCAGCCGATCAGCTGGGGGGGGGGGGAGCAGAACCAGGCTGAGCGGGGCCGGGCGTCCCGGGGGAACATCGGGACTTTGCGAGGCCACGCTCTGCCGGAGCAGGGAGCTCCCAGGGGCTGCGGTGGGGGCACGGGGGGGTGCAAGCCATGCCCCCACCCCCACCCCCCCCCGGCCCCAGGACCCACACGTACATCATTGGGCACCAGGAACTCCTGGGAGCTGCTCTGCGAGCTGGAGTCCAGGCCTGGAGGGAGAGGTGGAAGCGTTAGGGGGGGTCTCCAGCAGCCCTGTGCCCCCCGACTCCATGCTGGCCGTGGGGATGGACCTGAAGGAGCCGCTGGGAGAGGCCGTGGGGAGGATGGGACGTGGGCACCGGTCTCCTGCCACGAGGCTGGAGGGCTCAGGGCAGCGTGGGCACCCCACAAAAACAAATAAAGGGGTCTTGGGGTGGGGAGGGCACACCAAGGAGATGGGACCAGGGAGGGCACAAGGGATGGGGATCCCCTTGCCTTTGCCAGGGCCAGAAGTAGGTCAGAAGGGGCATAGTCCCCCGGTGCCCAGCCCTGAGGGGAGCTCACCTGGCACCATGGAGGGTGGGTGGCCCAGGGACGTGAAGGGGACAGTGTGCCCCGACAGCTGCTGCAGCTTCGTGACCTGCCCGGGCATTGCGAGGAGACAGAGGCGTCAGGAGGGCAGGGGTGATGGCAGAGCCCCCTTATCCCCCAGGCCGGGCTCTGTCACCCGTGCAGCGCATACCCCGTTCCAGCTGGGGGCTGGCACGCACCTCGTGCCCATGGGGACATCCCCCAGGGTCCCACCGGTGCCCCAGCACAGGGGACAGGGACAGGGCTGCACCCCGTGTGCCAGGGGGTGGGAAAGACTCACCTCTGCTGGAGAGACCCCACCGTACTGCCCCTGCATGGAGAAACCCTGGGGGGGGGGGGACGGGTGTCAGCTGGGGGCCGCGGGGGGACCCTTGCCCGCACAGACAGGGGACAGCAAGGAGACCCCCGCCCCCAAGCCCCGAGCCCACCAGAGCTACCCCTTGCCGGCAGAGGCTGGGCCCCCCCGCCCCGAGCCCCTTACCTGGTTGGCAGAGAGCAGGATGGTGCCCAGGGAGAGCCCGGGGTGGTAGGGGATGGTGGCCCCCTTCGGAGGCGACTGGAAAGGGAGGGAAGGAGGCGGAGGGGATGAGATGGGGTCAGGTGATCCCCCCCCCCCCCAGCTCCTACTGCCTCCCACACCGCCGGCAGGCTGGGCAGGGGTGCTCCCGTGGGCTGCCGTGCCCGGGGCTGGGCGGCTACCTCCAGGATGACGGCGCAGATCTGCCTGACGCACTGGATGATGGTGTCCGGCACCCCCGAGACGGTGACAGCGCGCTCAGTGGAATTGGGCAGGAGGTCGCCAGCCACCTGCACCTGAGCCCCCGTACTCTGGGGAGGCAAAGGGGGCTGCTGGGGGGGGTGGGGGGGCTGCCATGCCTCTCGCTCTCCCCCCCCAGCCCCTCCCGGGACCTTTGTGGGACCCGAGGGGTGATACTCTGCTCCTGCATCGCTTCTCGGGGAGCGCGGTGGCACCCGAGCCGTGGGGCGAGCGACGTGGGGTGACCGATGGGGCCTCCTCCCGGGGCCTGGCCTCCCCAGCCTCACCTCCCGGATCTCTCTGATCTTCGCTCCAGCCTTGCCGATGAGCGAGCCGCACTGGCTGGCGGGGATGACGAGGCGCAGCGTCACCGGCGCTCTGCCCGCCGCGGCCCCCTCGGCGCTCCCTGCTCCCAGGTCCTGCGGAGGCGAGGGGGGGACACACACGTGGCATTGGACCTCCAAGGCATGGGGGGTGGAGGGGGGGGGGGGGCTCCCGGCGCCTTGCTGGGGAAGGGGGGGCTGCCCACCTCCTCCAGCTTGAAGGCGATCATGGAGACGGCACGGAAGACGGCATCGGTGGAGCCGGTGATGGTGGTGATGCGCTCGGGGCAGGACCCCTCCGAGATGGTGATGCGTGCACTGCTCTGGGGACAGCGGCGTGCCCTGTCAGGGGGACCTCGTGCCCGGCCAGCACGGGGCGGGGGGGCAGCACGTTGCAGGCCCTTGGGCTTGACCTCCCCCGTGGCAGAGAGCTCACCGGGGGCTTCATCCTTGATGCTGCCCCCTTCGGCTTTTCCTTTCCCCATGCCCCCAGGGTCTCCCCATCCCGCCGCCCCGTGCGTCCAGCCTGGGGTGCCCGGGCTGGGCAGGGACCCTGCCAGACGGTGGGAGGCACCGGGACAGAGGAACCCGCAGCCGCCCGGTACGCCCCTACCTGCTCCCGTATCCTCTTAACCGTCTCTCCTTTCTGCGGGGAGAGGAACAGGGCCGGTGGTCAGGGCCAGGAGCTCACAGGGCCAGCACAGCCCAGGGCCCCCCAGCCCTTACCTTGCCGATGATGCTGCCGATCTCCTGCGGGAGCAGAGGCCAGGGCAGCCCCGTTAGTGGGCAGCCCCCCAGCCCGGCCCCGGGGGCTGGTGACACCGGGGCAGAGCTGGCAGGGGCGAGGAGAGCCCTGCCTTAGGATGGGGGCAAGGAATCCTCCTGGAGATGCTCATCCCCAGGGGGTGGGTGCTCCGGCACGGCCCCCCTCCAGCAGTTACCTTGCCGTGCATGAGCATGCGCAGGGTCAGGGTGATGCTGAGCTCCGGCTCCTCGGGGCCACCCTCCGCGCCGCTCGCTCCGTCCGGCGATGCCATGGCCTGGGGGACACGGGGGGGGGGGGGG
>NW_023304287.1:4721-5144 GCF_011077185.1 Oxyura jamaicensis | reverse complement strand
CCTGCTGAGGGGAAACCGAGGCCACCGCGTCCCCGAGCCCCCCCCCCAGAACCCCCCCAGCAGCACCCCGGCCCGGGGGCGGCTCGTCCCCGCGGTGCCAGCAGGGGAGGGGACAGCAGGGGAGGACAATCGCCGCGTGTCCGGCCGCGGGTGGGCGGCCCCGGCTGAGCTGCTCGGCGGCGATGCCAAGCGGGCTGGGAAACAAAAGCAGCCGTGTCGGGGATGGGCCGGGGGGGGGGGGGGGGGGGGGGGGGGCGGGGGGGGGGTCCGTGTCCCCCCACCCCACCCCCCGCCCGCCGCGGGGAGGGAGGGAGCGGCAGGGCCGGGGGCTGGGTGGCGATGGGCGCCTCCCTGTCCCTGTCCCCCGCGCGGAGCTGGCAGCCCCGAGGGTGGCAGGAGGAGGTGCCGGGGGGGGGGGGGGGG
>NW_023304287.1:4238-4621 GCF_011077185.1 Oxyura jamaicensis | reverse complement strand
GGGGGCCCCCCCCCGGGGGCGCCCCCCCCCCCCCCCTTCCCCTCCCGCGCGCGGGGGGGGGCCCCCCCCCCCCCCCCCCCCCCCCCCCCCCCCGGGGTGCCGCCCGTCCGGTACCTTTCCGTGCGCCCGGTGCCGCCGCCGGCCCCGCTCAGTGCCACATGCTGCCGGTGCCGCCGAGTGACACCCGGGGCAGGGACAATGAGCCGCTTGACGGGCTCGGGCCAGGCTGGCAGCCCCGGCCCCCACCCCGGCCCGCTGGGGCCCCCCTCGCTCTTCCCCTCTCCCACATCCCTCCCTCCCTCCGGGATCCTATTACAGCGGATAAGAGACACTGAAAGGAACAATGCACCCTGGGTAAGGCCATCTGCCACCGCTGGGGACAT
>NW_023304287.1:1829-4138 GCF_011077185.1 Oxyura jamaicensis | reverse complement strand
CCCCCTTGGCTCGCACATCGCCCCTCTTTGTAATTGCATTTTGTTTCCTGGAAGCCGATCAGCTGGCAGGGCTCAAGGGCTCAAGGGCACCGGGCGGGCAGGGCCGGGGATGGCAGCCGGCACCCGAGGGCCCTCCGGCACCCAAGGGTGCTGCTGGGAGCCCCCTGGAGCCCGTCTGGGCGGCGGGAGGGGGATGTGGCGAGGACCCCCCCGCCCCCAAACGCCATGCCGGACCCACCGAGGGCAGCAGGATGCTAGGAGGCTCCTGCCCCCCGCCCCGCGCCCCCAAGCAGGTGTCCCCAACGCTGCCACCCTGCCGGGGTCACCCCCCCGCCCCCCCGGCCCCATTAAATCCTCCTGGGCCCTGGCGTAAGCAGCTAAAGCCCAGGCAGGCTTGGAGGGGGAGTATGGGGAGCAAGGGGGGGGGTGGCGCCCCGCTGCTGGCCCCATCTGCACCCCGAGCGGCCGGCTCGGCAGCTCCAAGGGGGGAAAGGCAGGTGCTGGGCACGGTTTGTCCCTCCGTCTGTCCGGCCAGGCGTCTGTCTGGCCTCCCCGCCCCTCCATCTGTTCCCGGCAATAAATCCCCTGGGTGCTTGAACACGCCGCTGCCACCGTGGGCAGGGGACAGCCAGGGCTGGCAGTCACCTTTTAAGCCCCTTCGGATTACCCCGGGTGCGGGTGCGTGGCCAGAGGGGTGGGAAGAGGAAGAGGAGGAGAAGGAGGAGGAGGAGGAGGAGGCCGGGACATGGGAGCAATGCCCCGTGGCCAAACACCCGGATGTCCTGGCCCTCCTCGGTGGCTGTCACCTGATGTGCATAACACACGGTGGCCATGGAGGACAGCGGAAGGCGAGGGGGGAACCGGGGAGAACGAAGCAGGAGGGCAGCAGCAAAGCTCGCGGCTTTATTTGGTCCCGGTGGGCGGTGGGGTGGCGGTGCCAGGCTGCCCCGCTGGCCCCGTGCCCCATCCCGCTCACTCCAGCTGCTGCAGGAAGGCCAGGAGCCCGCGGTGCCACTCCTCGGGCTTGTCCAGGTAGCAGGCGTGCCCGGCGCCCTGCAGCACCAGCACCTGGTGCTCAGGGAGGTGCCGCAGGTTGCTCAGGCTGGCCTGGCCCAGCTCCGCGTCCTGGTCCCCGTACACGATCAGCGTGGGTGTCTGCAGAGGGGAACGCGCTGAGGATGAGGCGGGGAGATGCTCGCTCTCCTCTGGGCCCACCAAAGCATTGTGCGGACGGCTGAAGCATCTCCGATCTCTGTCCCCCAGGAGATGGGAGATGGGGACGGGGAGATGCTCCTGGCCCAGGATGGAGAGGGGAGGTGCTCCCGCCCCCCTCCTCGTGCCCCCCATCGCCCTTACTTTGGTCTGGGCGTACTGCTCCACCGGGAACTTGTCGGTGCAGATGGGTGCCACGGGCACGTAGGCTTTCACCAGGTGCCCGTGCTGGAAGAGGAAAGGCAAGGAGTACATGCCGCTGAGCGAGGGGCTGACCACCACGGCCGGACCGAGGCTCAGCGCCTCCACGACGGCCTTCAGGAAATCCCCCGGTGCCGGCTGCCCCACAGGCGCGGGGGCCACGGCGTCCTTGGAGCGCCCCAGCCCTGCGGTGCGGGACAAGAGAGGGACGTCGCCCAAGGGCCCGTGTCACACGTCGCCCACGGGGCCACGGGTGGTGGCTCGGGGCCCGCCACCGGGCACCGGCACGAGCGGCTTCCACCTGCCGGTGCTCGGCGCCGCCCGCGCCTTACCGGGCAGGTCGATGGCCACGGCTCGGTGGCCGGCGTCAGCCAGCACGGCCAGCGTCTGCAGCTGGAGCCAGGTGTCGGAGGAGAAGCGGATGCCGTGCAGCAGCAGCACGCTCAGCCGCGGGGCCCGCCCGCCCGGTTGGGCCTGCCGGTAGAAGAGGCTCTGCCCCGCCGCGTCCACGGTGCCCTCGGTGAGCAGCGGGGCGGCCATGCCGGGGGGCCTGGGGGCTCGGCGGCCGGGCTCGGCTCCCCGCTGTCCCGTCCCCACCCCCCCGCTCCTTCACCTCCCTCCGCGCCCCGCTCCGCCGGGCCCGGCCCCGGGGCCAAAGGGCGGCGGGGGCGGAGAGCGGCGGCGCCGGGCGGGGCCGCCGGGGCGAGCCGAGCCGAGCCGAGCCGAGCCGAGCCGAGCCGAGCCGAGCCGAGCCGAGCCGAGCCGAGCCGTGCAAAGCCGAGCCGAGCCGAGCCGAGCCGAGCCGAGCCGAGCCGAGCCGCCCTCCGGGCCCATCCGCTCCCTCCAGGCCGGGCAGCCCGCGGGCCGGCACCGGGGGGGAGCGGGGGAGCGGGGGG
>NW_023304287.1:0-1729 GCF_011077185.1 Oxyura jamaicensis | reverse complement strand
AGGGGGCTCTCCCCGCAGCGCTGCCATGAGCCGCAGCCGCCCGGCGCTGCTGGCCCTCGGGGCGCTGCTCGCCTGCGCCCTCGTCCTGCTGCTGCCCGCCGCCCGCCGCCGCCCCCCGGCCCCGGGCCGCGGCGCCCCGGCCAACGGCACGGTGCGGAGGGGGACGGTGGCTGGGACCGACCCCGCCGTCGCCTACCGGGAGGCAGCCGGGCCCCGTGCCCCCGGCAGGTGGGTCGCGCCTGCAGGCTGGATGGAACCCGGTGCCCCCGGGGGCTGGCGGCCGCCCGGTGCTGAGCCCCCAGCCGTGTCTGTCCCCTGCTGCAGGCTGGACGTCCTGTTGCTGCACGGCCAGGCCTTCACCTCTGCCACCTGGGAGGCCCTGGGGACGCTGGCGCTGCTCGCCGGAGAAGGGCACCGTGCGGTCGCGATAGATCTGCCCGGTAGGACCGTGGGGCTGCGCTCATCACGGGCCGTGAGCAGGCTCTGGAGCTCTTGAGGGAGCTAGGGCTGCGCTGTCCCCATGGGGTGTCACCCGCCTGGCCACCCAGACCCTATGTGACACTGCCTGGCGCTTCTGGGGCTCAGTGCCCAGCTGAGCCTCGAGGGCTCCCCAGCCTTCGCGCCAACCTTGCACCCTTTGCTCGTGCCAGGCTATGGGGACTCGCCCCCCATGGGGACGGTGGCCACGCAGCAGGGCCGGGTGGCCTTCCTGGAGCGCATCCTGGAGGAGCTGGGCCTGCAGAAGCCCGTCCTTGTCAGCCCGTCCATGAGCGGCCGCTTTGCCCTGCCCTTCCTGCTGCTGCGCGGGGACCGCCTGGCGGGCTTCGTGCCCATAGCGCCCGTGGGCACCCGGGACTATGCCGTGGGGCAGTACCAGCAGGTCCAGGTGAGGTGGTTGAGGTCGTGGAGGATGGAGACGGGGGGCTGTGCCCCCAGCTCGGGGGGCGCTGGGCTCTGCCCTCCCTCAGCTTTCCAGAGGCCTGAGGCGATGGGTAGAGATTGGCATCTCCCTCCCTGACGTCCCGTCTCTCTCCCTTCTTCTTCAGACGCCCACCCTGATCCTGTACGGTGACCGTGACACCGGCCTGGGCCACCAGGCCCTGCAGAGCCTCCGGCACCTCCCCAGGCACCGTGTGGTCGTGCTGCCTGGTGCTGGCCATGCCTGCTACCTGGACAAGCCGGGGGACTTCCACCAGGCGCTGCTGGGCTTCCTCGGCCAGCTGCAGTGAGCGCCGGCGCTGTCCCCACAGAGCGGAGGATGGCGGGGTGCTTTGTCACACAGCTGGGCCGTTCGTCCCCGTGCCATGCTGGGTGGCAGCGTGCCCAGTAAGGACAGCAAGGAGCCGGGGGGGGCTTCTCCGAACAGCACCCACTCTGCAGCAGCACCTGCCCAGGATCCAGAGGTTCCACGTCGCTTTGCTGGATTTAGAGAGACATTTTGCAGCCACGGGGCATCCCCAGGGGGCTGCCCGCAGACCTGGGCAGGCCCCCCCGGTGTCCCACCCCCCAGCACCGGGGCTCTGAGCGCCGAGCCTTGGGGTGAGGGGGCCAGGACGGGACGCGGCCGTTGTCTTCTGGGGAGCCCCCAGGGGGGCGAGAACGTCGCCTGGAGGGGGGGATGGCACATCTGGGGGCAACACACGAGGCCAATAAACCGATCTGCTCCGGGCTCCGCTCGCCTCCCCGAGCGCCTCTTTGCAGGGAGCGGCGGGCACCGGCCCGGGGGGGG
>NW_023304286.1:10508-11717 GCF_011077185.1 Oxyura jamaicensis | reverse complement strand
GGGGGGGGGCAGGCCTGGTGCTCAGCACGGGCGGGAAGATGGGATGGGATGGGATGGGATGGGATGGGATGGGATGGGATGGGATGGGATGGGATGGGATGGGATGGGATGGGATGGGATGGATGGGATGGGATGGGAGGTGTTGGGGTTAGGGATGGGGATGGTGAATGGGATAAAGGCAGGAATACCCGGTATGTGGGGGGTCCCCAAGCCCCCAGCCCCACCACTTTCCCCCCGGTGCCTCCCAGCTGGTGCTGCTGCCACGTGTGTCAGAGCTGCCGGGCTTCCATGGGGCGGCAGCCGACGCAGTGCAGCGGCGCGAGGAGCTGGAGCGGTACCGGTGCCTGGAGGCTTTCCGCATGGCCCCCCCGCACACCCTGGCCGAAGCCTGCGCCCGCCTGGTGTGCAGCGTCTCGGCCCTGCTGCACGACGGCGCCCTGCGTGAGTGGGGCCGTGGGGACGGGGCACTGGGGAGCGCGGCTGGGTGGGTGGGGGATGACGGAGCCATGCCCGGTGCTGCGGGTCTAGATGATGCCGTGCCCAGTGCAGGGGAGGGCAGGGGACAGCAGCCTGTGTTGGGGTGTCCCCATCCCCAGCCGTGTCCCTGTCACCCCGCAGCCTGCCAGTGCGACCCGCAGGGCTCCCGCAGCAGCGTGTGCCGGGCGCTGGCGGGGCAGTGCGAGTGCAAGCCCCACGTCCTCGGCCGCCGCTGTGACCGCTGCGCCCCCGGCAGCTACGGCTTCGGGCCCCTGGGATGCAGCCGTGAGTAGCGGGGTCTGCTGGAGTGCCGAGCACACCACGGGGGCCTTTGTCTGTCTGTCCGTCTGCCTGAGCCCCCTGTCGTGCACGGGGCTGCTCTGGCTGGCGGGCACCCTGAGCTGAGCCGCGGCACCCCGCAGCCTGCGCCTGCTCCCCGGAGGGCTCCGTGTCCCAGCTGTGCGACGCGGGCAGCGGGCAGTGCCGCTGCCAGCCCGGGGCCGTGGGCCGGCAGTGCGACCAGTGCCAGCCGGGCCACTGGGGCTTCCCCGCCTGCCGGCCCTGCCAGTGCAACGGGCACGCCGAGGACTGCGACCCCCGGACGGGCAGCTGCCTGCGCTGCCGAGACCACACCACCGGCCGGCACTGCGAGAGGTGGGCCTGGGTGGGGTGGCATGGGTGGGGTGATGGGATGGGATGGGATGGGATGGGATGGGATGGGATGGGATGGGA
>NW_023304286.1:0-10498 GCF_011077185.1 Oxyura jamaicensis | reverse complement strand
GGGATGGGATGGGATGGGATGGGATGGGATGGGATGGGATGGGATGGATGGCATGGCATGGGATGGGATGAGATGAACCCCCCCAAACCTCACTGTCACCCTTGCAGGTGCCAGGATGGTTACTACGGGGACCCGGTGCTGGGTTCGGGGCAGCAGTGCCGCCCCTGCCCCTGCCCCGGCTACCCCGGCACGCGGCACTACCACGGGAGTGCCTGCCACGCCGACGAGGAGACGCACCACATCGTGTGCCTCTGCGCGCCCGGATACGCCGGTGAGGGGCAGCGGGCACCGTGCTGCGGGACCCCGGCACTGCGGCTGTGAGACCCCGGTGCCACAGCCCTTGTCCCCGCAGGGCCACGCTGCGACCGCTGCTCCCCTGGCTACTTTGGGGCGCCGGAGACAGAGGGGGGAGCGTGCCGGCCCTGCCAGTGCAACAACAACATCGACACCAGCGACCCGGGGGCCTGCGACCCCCGCACGGGGCAGTGCCGCCGCTGCCTGTACCACACCGCCGGGCCCCGCTGCGCCCAGTGCCAGCACGGCTACTTCGGCAACGCTCTGCAGCGCAGCTGCCGGCGTGAGCAGGGGACCGGGGACAAGTGGGGGTTGCGCAGGGGATGGGGGGTGCGGTGTTTTGGGGCTTTCCAGGGGCTTGGGGTGGGGGTAAGGGGCCGAGCCCCCCAGCCTGTGCCCCACGTGTTCGCCCACCGCCTGCAGGCTGCAGCTGCGACCCGCTGGGGACGCTGGCCTCCTACTGCGCCACCGGTGCCTGCGACTGTGACCGTGCCACAGGTGCCTGCACCTGCCGGCCCCACGTGGTGGGCAGGAGCTGCGACCGCTGCGCACCCCACTTCTGGAGCCTGGGGCGAGCAGGGGGCTGTGAGCCCTGCGGCTGCCACCCCACCCGCGCCCTTCACCCCGCCTGCGATGTGGTGAGACCCCCGGAATGCGTCCTATGTCCTCCAGGGCTGGGCGAGCAGGGGGCTGAGCACCCTACTTTCGCTGCAGGTCACGGGGCAGTGCCACTGCCGGCCCGGCTTTGGGGGCCGCGTCTGCTCCCAGTGCCAGGAGAATCACTGGGGGGACCCCGAGCAGCAGTGCCGAGGTGGGAGCACAGCCCAGGGACAGGGTGTGGGGGCTCTGGGCTGTCCGGGGATGTGGGGATGCTGGGGAAGGAGGGGGCGTGGGGATAGAGGGCTTGGGGACACAGGGTGATCCTGGGGACATAGTGCACCCTTGGGACACGGGGGGAACTTGGGTGGGTGGTAGGATTCTGGGGACGTGGGAGGTCATGGGGATATGGGGGGATGCTGGGCATATGGGGACCCTGGGGACACAGTGAGCTCCTGGGGACGTGGTGGGACCCTGGGGATGGGGATGACCCTGGAGCCCCAGTGGGATGCTGAGGACATGGTGGGACCCTGGAGCCATGGGTGACCTAGGGGACCCGGTGGCACTGTGGGGACACAGGGACCCCCGGGGAGGCCGTGCTGTGACAGCCCCCATCTCCGCAGCCTGCGAGTGCGAGCCGCTGGGCGCCAAGAGCCCGCAGTGCGACCGAGCCAGCGGGCAGTGCCGGTGCCGGCCGGGCTTCGGGGGGGCTGCGCTGCGACAGCTGCCAGCGGGGCTACCAGGCTGCCTTCCCCCGCTGCTCGCCCTGCCACCCCTGCTTCGGGCGCTGGGACGTGGCGCTGGGCAGCCTGCGGGACAGGCTGCGGCGCCTGGGGGCACGGGCGCGGGCTCTGCGTGAGGGGGGGGTCTGCACCCCCGCTCAGCCCCCGCCTGCGGGCCCTGGAGGAGGCCCTGGGGCGCGCGGAGCGGCTGCTGGGCGAGGGGGGCAGCGCTGGCAGCCCCCTCCTGCAGGAGCTGGCCGGGCAGCTGGATGGCACCAGGCAAGTGCGCGCTGCAGGCTGGGGGGGAGTTTTGTCTCCCTGAGGGGTTTGAGAGCTCTGTGCCCCCGCAGGACGGAGCTGGACGACTTCTGGAAGCGGCTGCAGGAGCTGGAGCAACATCTGGATCAGCTGGAGCAGGCAGACCTGCGGCACCGCGACCGGCTGGCAGGGCTGAGCCGCGAGCTGGGGGGGCTCAACCGAACCACCTCCCACCTCCAGGGCGTCCTCGGCACCGTGGCGGCAGCTGGGTTTGGGGGTGAGTGTCCCACGAGGGGCTTGGGGACGTGGGGGTGGCCATGCTTTGATGCTGGGGACTCTGGGGGTATGGAGGGTCCCGGGGACACGGGGAGATCCTGGGAATAGAGAAACCCTAGGGACATGGTGGGACTCTGGGGACGTGGTGGGACACAGGAGATTCTGGATAGTCAGGAGATCCTGGGGACGTGGTGAGCCCACGGGGACACGGTGAGACGTAGGGACATGGGTGACATGGAACCGTAGCAGGATGCAGGGGACGCGGTGGGACTCAGGGGACGTGGGACACCCTCCCCCCGCAGAGTCCTACCAGAGCATCGTGGCGGCGGCGCGGGACTCGCGGCAGGCAGAGGCGGTGGCCAACGGCACGGCGGGGGAGCTGAGCGGGGCGCGGGCCACGCGGCGGGCGGCCGAGCGGGTGCTGCGGCAGCGGGGCGATGCCTTCCGCCGCAGCACGGCCGCACAGCGGAAATCCCTGCGGGAGGCACAGAAACGGGTGTCGGGACTCAGCGTGGCCAGGATCAATGAGAAGGTGAGAGTGGGACTGGGGGGTAAAAGGACGCAGGGGGGAGACCCCCCCTCAGCCAGGTGGCCACCCCGACGGGGGTCTCTCCCCATGCGATGTGCTCTGCCCACCCCACCTCCCCGTTTTGCACCCCTGCAGATCTGTGGGGCGCCCGGGGACCGGAGCTGCGCAGAGTCACCCTGCGGGGGAGCCTTGTGTCGGGACAGCGCGGGGACGCGGCACTGCGGGGGCGCGGGGTGCTCGGGGGCTCTGCCCGTGTCAGCCCGAGCCCTGAGCAGCGCCCGCAACGCCTCGCAGCAGCTGGAGGAGGCACTGGGACAGCTGAGCGCTGTGGCACAGAAGGTAGGGGTGGTGTCCCCGTGCGCCCTCTGTGCCCTCGATGGGTCCTGTTGCCTGTTAGCCCCCCTCGGGTGCCTCACTCATGTCCCCTCATGTGTCCCCAGATGCAGGAGGTGCAGGACCTGGCGCAGGGTGCCCGCAGCCGAGCAGAGGAGGCACTGGGGAGGTCCCAAGCCGCCCGCAGCCGCGCCGAGAAGGCGACGGCGCAGCTGCGGGACTTCATCCGGCGCATCAAGGCCTTCCTGGCAGGTAGGGCCGGCACCGGCTGGGCACCGGGCACGGCACCGGGCGTTGTGCCTGCCCTGAGCCCACCTCGCTCCGGTGTCCCCACAGAGGAGGGAGCAGACCCAGGCAGCATCGAGCTGGTGGCCCGGCACGTGCTGAACATCTCCCTGCCCAGCAGCCCCGGCCGGATCCAGGAGCTGCTGCAGGAGATTCAGGAGAGCATCGGGCAGCTGGACGGAGTGGACGCGGTGCTGAACAGCACGGCGCAGGGGCTGGCTGCAGCGAAAGAGCTGCTGGCACAGGGACAGGACGCCCGGTGAGCGGTGGGGATGTGCCAGCTGGGCAGGGGTCTGGGGGCTGTCCTGCAAGACCCGTGGGAGACCCCGGCTGCTGATGCCACCGCAGGGAGCGAGCGGAGGGCGTGAGGGACGAGCTGGCAGGGACGCAGCGCGTGCTGCAGATGGCACAGGCGCAGGTGACGGTGGCAGGGAGCGCCCTGCAGAGCGCCAAGGACACCATCCGGGCCGCCGAGAGCAGCGCCAGGGAGGTGAGGGGCAGCAGGGCTGCGGGAACGCTGGGGAGATATTGGGGATGGGGGACAAGTGGGGTGGGTGCTTTGGGTGCACGGGGGGTAATGGGGTCAGCGCTGCGGCACGTTGTGGGTAACGGGGTAGGTACATGGGGAGAGCAATGTACGGCATTGCTCGCTGTGGGCACGGCAGCGGTAATGGGGCCGGTGCCACAGGTACCCTAGGGGCACGGGGTGATGCAGGGCCGGTGTTTCGGGCACGGCGTCTCGCGGTGCCCGCCAGCAGCCCATGCCCGTGCCCGCCCAGGCGGAGCGCAAGCTGCAGGCGCTGCAGGGGAAGGAGTCACGGCTGCAGCGGCGGCTGCGGGAGCTGGCACAGCGCGTCGCCGCCCTGCAGGAGCGGGGACAGGGCGCACGGCGCCTGGCCCAGGAAGCCAAGGAGGGGGCGCAGCGTGCCACCGCCGCCTCGGGGACGCTGAGCCAGGTGAGCCCCAGCCCTGCAGCGGGCGGGTAGAGGTGCGGGACGCTCAGCCTCACCGTGCCCCTGTGCTCGCAGGACCTGGAGCAGGTGACGCAGCGCTACGTGCTGCTGAAGGGCCGGGTGAGCGGGCTGGCCGGGGTGTCCGGCGGGGCCCTGCAGCGTGTGACACAGCTGACGGCGGAGGCCCGGGACCTCCTGGACAAGGCCAACAGCAGCAAGAAGAAGCTGGAAGGTAAGGGGGCGACACGGGGCGGGCCATTCCCCATCACCCAGACCCCGCTCAGTGCCCACCTCCCCTTGCACGTCTCCCCTCGTGCTCCCCGCGTCCCACCCGGAACACCCCAGGACGTGTCCCCGTGGGTGAGGGTGGCAGGGAGGGACAGGGGGTGCCACCTGCGCTGCGCCCACGCTGCCTGTCCCCGCAGAGCTGGAGCAGCACTTCGGGGCCAACGAGCAGGCGATGACGGCCAAGGCGACGCAGCTGCAGGCGCTGGAGCGGCAGGTCTCGGGGCTGCTGCAGGAGATCCAGGAGCGGGCCAACGCTTACGCCACCTGCTAGAGAGCTCCGCGGGGCCGGGCCGGGCCGGGCCGTGCCAAGCAACCCTCCCGGCCCCACGCGGGACACGGCCCCACGCCGCGTGGAAAGAGCCCGTGGGCGTCTGTAGCGCGGCTGCACCTGCAAATAAAGCCCTGAGCCCCGGCTTCCCGTGTCCGGCCCATCGCCGCCCCCCCCAAACCCCCACGCCGCGGTCACGCGTGGCCGATCCCCGCGGAGCCCCCCGCCTCCGGCAGGGCGGGCACGGCCCCGGCCCGGCCCCGCGTGGGCCGCCCCTGCCGGGACCCGCCCCGCGCTGTCCGCGCAGCCCCGAGCGCTGCGCCCGCGGCCAACTTTGGAGAGGGGCGGCGGGACCCCACGGGACCCCCCACCGGCACCCCACGGACCCCCCCCTTTGGGTGCCACCTGCCCAGCGCCCCCCGCGCGCTCCCCCCCGCCGCCATGCGCGCCCCCGCCGCCTTCCTCCTCCTCCTCTTCCTCGCCCCGCTGGTGGCCGGTGAGTGCGCGCCCCCCGGCCCGGGACTCCCCCCGGGATCCCCCCGGTGCTGGAGCGGGGCCCGGCGGCGGGCGGGGGTCCGGTCCCGGCGGGGCATTTCCGGGCGGTCGCGGAAGGGGCCCCGGCAGGGCTGCACTCCCGGCCCGGGAGCAGCCGGGGGAAGGGGACGGGGAAGGGGGGGACCCGGCCTCAGCAACCCGCTGCCCACGCAGGGCCCGGGGGAGCCGCCTCCGCCGCCACCCCCGACGCCCCCCAGGGCTGCGCCCGAGGCAGCTGCTACCCGGCCACCGGGGACCTGCTGGTGGGGCGAGCCCCCCGCCTGAGCGCCTCGTCCACCTGCGGGCTGCGGCGACCCCAGCCCTACTGCATCGTCAGCCACCTCCAGGTGAGCGGCACGGGGACACGGGACAGGGCACGGGGTGGCTCGTGGTCACCGCCAACCCCGTCCCGCTCCGCTCGCAGGAGGAGAAGAAGTGCTTCGTCTGCGACTCGCGGCGCCCCTACGACGCCCGCAGCAACGCCGACAGCCACCGCATCGAGAACGTGGTCACCACCTTCGCCCCCCCGCCCCAAGAAAGCCTGGTGGCAGTCGGAGAACGGTGAGTGCCCGACGGGGGCGGCGGGGCGTCCCTGGGGGGCTCCGCTTCCCGTCCTCCCACGCCGAGGAAGCCGTGACTCAGCCGGCGCGGACGCGCCCCTGCGCCACGGCCAGGCAGGGCGAGCCCCGGCTGCCGGGGTCCCCCGGGGTCCCGCAGTCACGGGTGCCACCCCCACGCAGGCGTGGAGCACGTCAGCATCCAGCTGGACCTGGAGGCTGAGTTCCACTTCACCCACCTCATCATGACCTTCAAGGTGGGTGCCGGGGGGGGAGACGGGACGGGAGGGGACGGGAGGGCACGGGAGGGACCCCGCAGCCCGCGGGCGCCCGTCCCAGCTGCGTGCCCCGCAGACCTTCCGCCCTGCCGCCATGCTGGTGGAGCGCTCGGCCGACTTCGGGCGCAGCTGGAAGGTGTACCGCTACTTCGCCTACGACTGCGCCGCCGCCTTCCCCCACGTCCCCCGCGGGCCCCCGCGCCGCATCGACGACGTCGTCTGCGAGTCCCGCTACTCTGACATCGAGCCCTCCACCGAGGGGGAGGTGAGGCCCCTGGCGGTGCCGGGGGATGGTTCGGGGACCCTGCCAGCCCTTCACCGCCCTCTTTCTCCCCGCAGGTCATCTACCGCGTGCTGGACCCCGCCATCCCCATCCGCGACCCCTACAGCCCTGCCATCCAGGGTGAGTCTCCAGCCCCGGCTCCCGCCTGTCTGCTCTATTTTGGGTGCCGCTATTTTGGCTGCTTTCCCCTTGCCCTGAGCCCCGCGGCGGGCTGGGGGACGGAGCCAGCCCACAGGGGCTGCCGGCTGGCCCCGGGGTGCGGGTGGCACCGCAGGGTGCCCAGCGAAGGGAAACGGGGGCGGCCGTGCAGGTGCCCAGCCCAGCGCCGAGCAGATGGACAGGACGGGGGTGGTAGCGGGCAGAGGAATCGGACCAGGAGCAGGACGCCGTGGGTTAATCATCCAGCCAGGGCTAAATTTAGGCTGGGAGAGGAATCTGCAGGGCTGAGATGCTGGGAAGCTGCAATCCCCGGGGAGCCGTCCTGCCCTGCTGGGACCCCGGCGCGTTGCGCACGGCGCAGCGACCGCGTGCACAGGAGCCCCACGGCGCTCGGCCACGCGCAGCCCGGCGCGACGGCACGCAGGGGGCACGGGCAAGCGGAGCCGTGAGCAGCCCGGCCGCCCCGTGCCACCGCTGCCTCCTGCCCTGCCCAGACCTGCTGCGCGTCACCAACCTGCGGGTGAACCTCACCAAGCTGCACACGCTGGGGGACGACCTGCTGGACTCGCGGCGGGAGATCCGGGAGAAGTACTACTACGCGCTGTACGAGCTGGTGCTGCGCGGGAACTGCTTCTGCTACGGGCACGCCTCGGAGTGCGCCCCGCTCAGCGGGGCCCCCACCACTGCCGACGGCATGGTAAGTGAGCCGGCAGCCCTCGTGCCCTGCCGGAGCGGGGCGGATGCGGTGCCCGGTCCCGCAGCCCCTCACTGCGGTGTCCTGGCAGGTGCACGGGCGCTGCGTCTGCAAGCACCACACGCAGGGCCTCAACTGCGAGCGCTGCGAGGATTTCTACCACGACCTGCCCTGGCGCCCGGCCGAGGGCTCCAGCACCAACGCCTGCCGCCGTGAGTGCCCCGCGCTGGTGCTGGCGCCGCGGCACTCAGCCACCCTGCTCCCATGGGCTGGGAATGGGGTCCCGTGCACTCTGCCAGGGGGCCTGGGGGCCCGGCACATCTGCTTGGGGGTTTCGGCATCCCGCGTACGGTGGCTTGGGTTTGGGGACGGGGGGGTGCTGCTGCTGCTGGAGGATTTGGGGGCTGGGGGTGCCGCGTGCCATGCCGCGGTGGTGTCCCCGCAGGGTGCGACTGCAACGAGCACTCGCGGCGCTGCCACTTCGACATGGCCGTGTTCCTGGCCACGGGGAACAGCAGCGGGGCCGTGTGCGACGGCTGCCAGCACAACACCATGGGCCGCCGCTGCCACCTCTGCAAGCCCTTCTACTACCGGCACCCGCGCTCCGACATCCGCGCTCCCACCGCCTGCGCCCGTGAGTGCCCCCGGCCCCGACCACCCCCGGCCCCACGCCCCCCGGTGCCGCCAGCCCCAGCTCCCGTGGTGTCCCCGCAGCGTGTGACTGCGACCCCGCGGGCTCGCTGGACGGGGGCGCCTGCGACGCGCACACGGACGTGGCGCTGGGCATGATCGCGGGGCAGTGCCGCTGCAAGGAGAACGTGGCCGGGCCCCGCTGCGACCGCTGCCGGCACGGAGCCTACGGCCTCAGCCAGGGAGACCCACAGGGCTGCCAGCGTGAGCTGGGACTGGGGGTGGGCAGGGGGCAGGGGGCTGGGGCTGGGGGTGGAGGGGTTGGGATGGGGATGGAGGGGTTGGGATGGGGATGGAGGGGTTGGGATGGGGTGTTTGGGAGGGGGATGGAGAGGTGAGGATGGGGATGGAGGGGCTGGGATGGGGATGGAGGGGTGAGGAATGAAGAGATGGAAATGGAGAAGTGGGGATGGAAGGATGGAGCAGTGAGGATGGGGATGGAGGGGTTGGGATGGGGATGGAGGGGTTGGGATGGAGGGGCTGGGATGGGGATGGAGTGGTGGGGGACAAAAGGGCATGGAACAATGAGGGAGAGCTGTGGGGCTGTCGCTGAACACCTCTGGGAGCACTGTGGGGTTTGGGGGGGGCTGTGGTGCCGTGTGCCAGCTCATCGTGTGTGTGTGCACGCGCGTGTGGCGGGCAGCGTGCCGGTGCGACCCGCGGGGCACGGTGGCGGGCAGCTCCCCCTGCGACCCCATCAGCGGGGACTGCTACTGCAAGCGCTTCGTGGCCGGGCGCTCCTGCAGCCAGTGCGTGGTGAGTGCCTCGGCCCCACGGCCCTGCCCCACGCACCCTGCTCCCTGGCCCGGCACCCCCCCAGGGCCCGGCCGGCCCCACGCCTGCCCCACATCTCCCCCATCTCGCTGCAGCCCGAGTTCTGGGGCCTCAGCTACGACGTGGGGGGCTGCCGGCCCTGCTCCTGCGACTTCGGGGGAGCCTACAGCAACCGGTGGGGTCCCACGGCCGGGCACGGGGACCGGGTGGGACGGGGATGAGGACAGGGCTGGGGGGTCAGGCAGGGAGGGGGCGATGGGGACAGGGCTGGGGAGAGAAGGGGATGGAGGGAGGGGGTCTCCAACCCTGGAGATGGAGGGAGGGGTGCAGGGAGGGAGGGACAGGTGAGGGCAGAGCCGGACAGAAGGACAGACGGAGGGACAGGACGGTCACCCCAGGTGCTCCATGGAGGACGGGGCCTGCCCGTGCCGCCCCCACCTCATGGGCCGGCAGTGCGACCAGGTGCAGCCCGGCTTCTTCTGCGCCCCCCTCGACCACTACACCTACGAGGCCGAGCAAGCCACGGGACACGGGCCCGGCCATCCCCAGCTCCCAGTGAGTGTCCTCAGCCCGGGGTCGTGCTCCACGCATGGCCGTCCCCGTGCCCCATGTGTGGCTGTCCCCGTGCACGGCTGTCCCCATCCCCGCAGGGCGCCGTGCGTGCGGAGGTGCCCCAGGACTGCCCCCAGCACCGCCCCGGGGAGCCGGCAGGGCGGAAGGGACGCCCGCGGCCCCAGCGCAGCCCCTACCGTGCCCCCCAGCCCCGCGCACCCCTGCGCCGCAGCCGCCAGCAGCCCCCCAAGGTGAGTGCCGGGGGGAAGTGGGGGCACGGCGGGGCACAGCCAGGGGCCGGGGCTGAGCCGTGCCGGTGCCGTGCCCAGCCCGACGTGGAGCCGGTGCTGCGGGACGGGGCCGGGCGCATGGTGACCTGGACGGGTTCGGGGTTCGCCCGCGTGCGGGACGGGGCCGGGCTGACTTTCCACGTGGACGACGTGCCCTACCCCATGGAGTACGAGCTGCTGCTGCGCTACGAGCCCGAGGTGAGCGCAGCCGCGGAACGGCCCCGGCACGCACCGCGCGGCACAGCCGGTGCTGATGGGCTCTCGCCTCTCGCCGCAGTCGGCCGAGGACTGGGAGGCCGTGGTGAGCGTCAGCTCCCGGGCGCTGCCCACCAGCCCCCGCTGCGGGAACCTGCTGCCCTCCGAGCAGATGTACCGGGAGAGCCTGCCCCACAGCCAGAGGTGGGGACGGGCACGGGGACGGGACGGGGATGGGATGGGGATGGGATGGGATAGGATGGGGATGGGGATGGGGATGGGGATGGGGATGGGAACAGCAACAGTCCCACCACGTAGATGAGGGGATGGGGTTATGAGGACAGGGACAGGAAGGTGGGCTGCCTCTGCACAGGTACGTGCTGCTGTCCCGGCCCTTCTGCTTCGAGCCCGGCACCCCGTACGAGGTGACCGTGCGGCTGCAGCGCGCTGGCGTCACCCAGCGCCACCCCGGTGCCTTCATCCTCATCGACTCGGTAAAGGGGGGGGGCAGGCCTGGTGCTCAGCACGGGCGGGAAGATGGGATGGGATGGGATGGGATGGGATGGGATGGGATGGGATGGGATGGGATGGGATGGGATGGGATGGGATGGGATGGGATGGATGGGATGGGATGGGAGGTGTTGGGGTTAGGGATGGGGATGGTGAATGGGATAAAGGCAGGAATACCC
>NW_023304285.1:0-1262 GCF_011077185.1 Oxyura jamaicensis | reverse complement strand
GAGTTCGACCCGCCCTACTGGGACGATATCTCGCAGGCGGGTGAGCCCCGGTGCCCGGGGGGGAGGGCGCGGGGGGAGCAGGGGGTCCCCTGGCACTGACACCCCCCTGCCCCCAGCCAAGGAGCTGGTGACACGGCTGATGGAGGTAGAGCAGGACCAGCGGATCACGGCGGAGGAGGCCATCTCCCACGAGTGGTGAGGGGCGCCCGGGGAATAGGGGGGGGGGACACGTGGGGGCGGTGGGGGCCGCTCACCCCGCCACACCTCCCCGCAGGATCTCCGGCAACGCCGCCTCCGATAAGAACATCAAGGACGGCGTCTGCGCCCAGATTGAGAAGAACTTTGCCAGGGCCAAGTGGAAGGTGGGTGGGGGGCGCCCGGGCCATCCTGAGCCTCGTTTGGTGCTTTTTTCTTTGGGGGGGGGGGGGGGGGGGGAGTTGCTGATGCCCTCTCCCCCCGCAGAAAGCCGTGCGAGTGACCACGCTCATGAAGCGCCTGCGGGCACCTGAGCAGACGGAGCCAGCCGCTGCCGCCACCACCACCGCCGCCGCCACCGCCGCCACGGATGCCGCGGCCCCCCCGGCCCCCACCACGCCGCCCGCCGCCACCACCCCGGCCCCCGCCACGTGTAACGGGGACAGCGACGCCGCCGCCGCCACCGAGGCCCCGAACGAGCCGAGCGGCTGAGCGGCCCCCCCTGTACATAGTCCCGGCATGGCCCCCGCGCCCCCCGCCTGCGCCCCACTTTTCTACGTGCCCCACGGAGAGCGGGGCAGCGCCCTGCATGGAGCCCGCCCCCCCCCCCCCCCCCCCCGCCCCCCCCCCCCCCCGGCCGGCCGGGGGGGCGGGGACCCCCCCGCCCCCCCCCCCCCCCCCCCCGGCCCGGGGGGGGGGGGGGGAAGGACGCAGGGGGGGCCCCCCCGGGACCCCGCTTCCCACCCGCTGGCCGCTGCATGCCGCGGCCCCGCGGCCCCTGGATCTCTGGCAAATAAAGACCCCGCTGAGGACAAACTGGGACAGCACCAGCGCCGCTCCCGGCTCTTTGTGGGGTGACGGGGGGCGGCGGGGGTGCTGGGGCCGTCAGTAGGCTTCAGAGTACACGGGGCGGGGGGGGGGGGGGGGCCCCCCCGGCCCCCCCCCGGGCCCCCCCGGAGCGGGGGGCCGCGGGCGGGGGTTGGAGCGCGGCGCGCCGGGGCGGGGGGGGGCGGGGCGGCCCCCCCCCCCCCCCCCCCCGGAGCCCCCCGCCGCCCCCCGCCATGCCG
>NW_023304284.1:0-2281 GCF_011077185.1 Oxyura jamaicensis | reverse complement strand
CCCCCCGCCGCCGGCCCGGGGCTCCCCGCCCCCGTTCCCCCCTCCCCCCCCCAGCCCCCGCCTGGAGCCCTCCCAGGGGGGTCCCCGCACCCAAAAATCCCGGGGGGGGGGGAGGGGGGCTTCCCATCACCCTCCCCCCACCTCGCTGGGGCCGGATCCTGCCCCACGCCCCCCCCCCAGCCAGCAGCGGGTGCCCACCGCGGAGCCCCCTCCCCGCGCCCCCCTGCAGCATCCCTGCGATGAGTTGCGGCCGGGCTCAGCCTCCGGCGGGGCCGGGGCCTGCGGGGTGCTGGGTGCGGGGCTGGGCGGGTGGGGAGCACAGACCGTGAGCAAACGGCTGCTCACAGCCAGGCAGAGAGCGATCTAGGGGAGTGTGGGGGTCAGCGGTGTGATGTGTGGCATTTATAACACACCAGCGCTGGGCACATCCAGAAAAAACATGTACATGCTCACATTTACATGCACACCCTGGTGTATTTGTTAAAGATATCTACATGTAAAGTACACAGAAAATAAAGGGGCGAGAGATCATTTGTGCCTGTGTGCAAGACAGGCGAGGCAGCACACTGCTTGCGGGGCTGTGAGTGCAAGGAGAGCTGCACGCACACGCATGATGAAGAGCTGGGGCAGCCGTGTGAGCACGCTCACACCCCAAGGAGATGGTGGAGGACAGAAACAAAGTGTGTCAATATGTGGGGGTGTAAATATTTATGTAAAATCTGGGGGGGGAGAGGGTGAGGGTCTGTGTTTGTATGCATGCGAGTATGATCATCCTGCCCACCCCCCAAAAAAAAGGATAATAGAAAACGACACAAATGGATATAAATGTATGAATGTGTAGATAGTTGAAAAAAAAAAATAATACATGGGGAAGGGGAGGAGCTGTGTGTGTGTGTATGCGTGTGCATGCCTCCAAGAGGGCTCTGCACAGAGCCTGGTGGCAGACAGCCCCCACCACACGCACACACACGTCTTTCTCTGGCTATACCCCTGTTACACAGCAGCTATACAGGCATGTGCACAGCGTGGGAGAGCTGGTCACACAGTTCTGTATAGCTGTGTGCCTACAACGTAGACATGTACACAGAGCTGTGCACATGCTGTTCTCTCTCTGCACATGCATATATCCTGAGTGAGCTGTGCTCAGACAGGCTCTCTCCATATATAATACACACATGCATGTGTACCTTTATCCTGCTACTGTAGCTGCAGAACTGTGCACACAAACCCCGTGTTTGCTACACTTACACACACTGTTCACAGCCCATATAAAGGGAATGTGAGCAGCATTCTTTCTCTTCCCCACTCTCCCTCTCTTTGCCCCCCGGCTATGTACATAGCTGTATCTACATTTATCCAGGCACACAGAGGGAGAGAACTGCTCTCCCCCCCCCATATCCTTGGAGAGCTGCTCACTCATATAGATGCACACTGTTCCCTCTCACTCTGTGTAATTACATACATGTCTATATCATGCATACCGTGTGAGGGAGCTGGTCACACACACTGTTATGATGTGCACACAAATACATCCAGGCTTATACGTGTATCTAAAGAGAGAACTGAGCACAGGCACGCCCCTCACCACATACATGTACGTGTGCATACGTGCTGGGCTGTTCACACAAACACAATACCCTCGCCCTGTGTATGTGAATATGGCTGCTCACACAGAAGCAGGCGTACACACTTCACTCTTTGTCTCTGCAAATATATCGAGGAAAATGCGCGCTGGTTTCAGACACTGTTCTGTCAATAAAGCTATGCACACAGTATGTGCACAGAGAGCTGTACACAGGCACACCCCTCTCACTATACACATGTATGCTCAGATATACATGCACGCTAAGAGGGTTGTTCACAAATACACCCAATTTCTCTCTATATACACAGACCCGAGGCGGTGTCTATGCACGCCACCTCATACAGCTTTGCTGTACCTACATGGCCACACACACAGAACCAGCCACAGGCACCTGGGCACACACGTCTGGCTGTATGTCTGCACGTATGCATACGTGCTGAGAGCTGGTCACAGCTAAGCAAATTGCTTTCTTGACACTTCGCAAACATATATAATTAGTGCTGCCCACACGCACACAGTCTCTGTACAATGCGTACTGAAAGTGAGCGCTGTTCTCACACACACAACGCGTGCCCTTTCACCATACAGCTACATGTGCACACAGATACAGAGAGCAAGCTGTTCACGCACAGACACACGCTCTTCTCCTGCCCTCTCGGTACGTCTATGCCCCAAGACAGCGTGCTTGTCACGGGC
>NW_023304283.1:0-2808 GCF_011077185.1 Oxyura jamaicensis | reverse complement strand
GGGCATCCCCGGAGGGAGGCAGCCGGGGACGCGCCAAGGTGAACGGTGCGCGCCCGAGCGGGGCCGCCGGCACCGGGCGCACCGGGCGCACCGGGCACACCGGGCACACCGGGCACAGGGCCACCGGGGATGCTGGGGGCGGGCGGCACAAGCACCGAGGACTGCCCGCAGCGGGGACGCTGGGAACGGGAAGATGGGGAATGGGGGTCACCGGGGATGGGGCCTGCTGGCGGGGGAGAAGCTGGGAACAGGGCCCCGGGAATGGTGGGGGGGGGGGTCCGGCCCCCATCCCCAGGCAGCGGGGTCGCCGTGGGGCCCAGGCTCTGCTGGGCATGGGGGGGGCTGCGTGTGGGTCCCCCCCATCGTGCTGGGTGCTGTGCTGCACCGTGTGCCGTGGTGCTGGGTGCGTGCACCTGGGCACAGCACCGGTGGCCTCTCGGCATCCGCCACGGGTCCCAGCTCACGGAGCCCCCCGTTCCCACAGGGTGAAGGGCTCGCCATGGCTGCAGCGTGGCTCGTCACCTGGGGGCTGCTCCTGGCCACCGGGGTCCCCGCCAGGGCCCGGGGGACGCTGTCGGTGGAGCTGCCATCGGACGGGACCCCCCAGCGGGGCAGGGTCCCCCTGCATGCCCTGTCCCAGGGACACCAGCAGCCGGTCCCGTCCCTTGCCTGGGACGCCTCGGGGGAGCTGAGCGGTGCCGGGGCCCCTGACAGCGAGCACTGGGGGGGCGGCAGCCCCGTGCGCTGGTCCCTGCTGCCACAGCCGGGGGCTGTCACCGGGGCACCACTGGGAACAGGGATGAGCCTGGCGGGCAGCGCAGCCCCGGCTGTGGTGGAGGAGCCCTTCATCGCCTGGCAAGGAGGGGAGGCTGAAAGCCACGACAGCCCCTGGGGAGGGACATGGATGCCCCAAGGCTCCGTACTGGGGACGCCGGCCCCCAAGGTGCCCACAGACACGGGGCCGGGCTCCCCGGGACCGCCCTGGGCCGGGCAGGGAACGTCCCTGTCCGAGCACAGTGCCACCATGCCAGCCAGGACCCCTGGCCCCCGGCCGACCGTGTCCACCATCGCCCTCACCCCTGAGCCGACAGGGGGGAGCAGGATGGGGACAGCAGAGGCGCGCACACAGGGACAGCCAGCGGCCCTGGGCACCCCTGGGGAAGTGCAGGAGCCACGGAGCCCCCCCATCACTGCCCCTGTCCCCCAGCCCACAGGCACGGGGCCAGCACAGGGTCCCCACGCCAGCCCTGGCTCCGTGCAGCCGACGAGCAGGCAAGGGGATGCAAGAAGCCCCCCCAGCCCTTCCCCGGCTCTGCCCAGCTCTGTTCCACTGCTGCTGGTGGAGCCGGGGGGCCAGGGGGCCCCATCCTGGGGGCTGGTGCCCGAGGTGGCCCAGGAGGGCAGGGCTGAGACGTGGACCTGGGCACTGCCTGCCCACCAGAGGAGCACACGAAGGGCCCTGCTCAGCAACGCCACTGCTGGGGACACGGCATCCGCCAGGCCAACGGGGCTGCAGGGACCCCAGCCCACCCCAGGGGCTGCCGTAAGCACCAGCCCCACGCCGCTGCCCGTCTCCAGCACGGCCCCCCCCAGCACTCCCTATGCAGGTAGGAGCTGGCACAATGCGGGGACACCCCCTGCGGTGACCAAGACCCAAGGTCACCAAGGGTGGCTCTCCCCTCCCTCGCAGGGCTGCTCCCTGAGCAGGACGTGGGCTCCCCGCAGCGGGTCCGGGGCGCCATGGGCCCCGGGAGCATCCCAAATGCCACCGTGCCTGCCCCACAGCCGACAACCCATCCCGTGGCAGGGACACCCCCCGGCACCAGGCGCTCAGGTGAGGCAGGGATGCGGGTGAGCCCTCTGCCAGCCTGGGGCTGGGGTCTGGGGGGGGGCTGGCGGCTATCTTGGGCCACCCGGCTGGGACGCGGTGCCACCTTCAATCAGGATTGTGCCCGGCGATGGCCCTAATCTACTGCCCGCAGGGATTAATGCTGAGAGCTGGCAGGGCTGGGGCTTCCCTGGGGGGTCAGGGACGTGACCATGGCCCTCACATGGTGTGAGGGGCACCCCACTGACAAACCGCCTCCTCCCTGCCCGCAGACACCGTGGGGACGCAGCCCCCCGCCGCCAGCACCACCGCGTCCCCCTCGGCCACGTGGCGGCGGGGAGTGGTCTGGGTGACGACGCAGCGCGCCCCGTGGCGTCCCCCAGCACCGGAGCCGGAACCGGAGCCCAGCCGCCCGTCACCGGGTGCCAGCACCTGCCCGGGGTCCTCGTGCGCCGACGGGGGCTCCAACACGACGGCGCTGAGCTGGGCCGAGCTGCGCCGCCCGCTGCGCCTGGCCTGGGCCGCCCACGCCTACGCGGTGGCCGCGCTCTGCCTGCTGCTGGGGCTGGGCTGCCTGGCGGGGCTGGGGGCGGCCGCGGCGCTGCGCCCACCCCACCTGCCCCTGCTGCTGGGCGCCCAGGGGCTGCTGCTGGCCGCCAGCCTCCTGCGGGCCACCCTGCTGCTGGTGGACCCCTACGGGGCGCGGGGCCGCCTGCCGCCCCGCGCCCTGCTGCTGCTCTGCACGGCCCCCTTCCCGCTGCTGCTGGCGGCCTTCGCCCTGCTGCTGCGCCGCCTGCAGCGCCTGGCACAGCTCCGGCTGCTGCCGAGCCCCTTGGGGGGGCTGCCGGCGCTGGGGGCCGCGGCCGCCCTGCAGAGCGGGGCGCCGGCTGCCGCCGACCTGCTGTGGCCGCGCTTGGGCCTGGCCGCCGGGCTGGCGCTGCACGGGCTGGGCTGCGCGGCCGGGGCGCTGCTGCTGCTCC
>NW_023304282.1:0-4381 GCF_011077185.1 Oxyura jamaicensis | reverse complement strand
TTGTGCCACTGTGCCTCCACCTCGCTCCTGCCTCCACCGTGCCAGGTCCTGAGCGAGGTCCTTGGTGAGCTCCATCGGCTGCTCAGGGTCTGGGGACATGGGGTCACGGGCCAAGAACCAGCACCAGCAGGCCTGCGGTTCCTGGCCGGTGTCCCCATGTCATGCCATGGCTCCTGGGGACAGGGGCATGCAGCAGCCTTACCCACAGCCTCCTCCACCGCCTCCGTGTCCTCTGTGGTGGGGATGCGGAGCCCGTCCCGGGGCACGAAGGGCGGCAGGACCATGCTGCGGAGGATGTCCTGCGTGGCTGCGCGGTTGCTGCACGATGGGAGCTTGTACGTTTGGGCCCGGAGCTGGGCAGCAGCCTCGACGTATGTCACGTGTATGTCCTGCAGAACCATGAGTAGGTGGGGGGGTGGCCCCGGCAGCCCTGCCCCTTGCTGTGCTCCGGCACCCACCGCGTAGCCCTCGTCTCTCCCCAAACCCCACCTTGTCCCCTGCATCCCCACGGCTCTCCCCTGCACTCACATTGCTGGGGTCGAACGTCAGCGGATGGGGACACCGCCTGTCCCCCGACCAGAATGGGACACCGGGGCTGGTTTCCTGCCACAGGGAAAGCAAAGTCAGGCCTGGAGACGCTTCTCCTGGGGAGGGTGCCGGGGGGGGGGGGGGGCAGCCCCCCAGGGGTTATGCTCACGTGCGCGGGGGGGAAGGTGTGCAGCAGCTGGGCGATGGCGTCGTGGTAGCGGCTCTGCCAGTGCCGGCGGGCCCAGCGCACGCAGTCCCCCCAGTCCCGCGGCCTCTCCTGCAGGCTCTTCCACGCTCGTTCCGGCACCTCCAGGCCCTCCTGCTGCGCCGGCTCCTCTGGCAGCTCTCTGCAAAAGCAGGCACTGCTGGCCTGCCTGCAGCGCTGTCGCGTGCGGGACGCAGCTGCCTGTCCCCGGTCCCCGTCCCTGGCGGCTCCCACGTCCCCACTCACTGCATGAACTGGTTCAGGCTCTCCGCAGGCAGCTGGAAGAGTCCCTCGAACTCATCGCGAGCCCACTGCGCAGAGGGGACAGGGGATGAGCAACGGGTCCCACACAGGGACCCGGCACCGCAACGCGCTGCCAGCCGCCTCCGAAGGAGTCCTGCTACGGAACAGCGCCCGGCGGGGACAGCTGGTGGCCACGGGCTGCGGTGCGGGGCTGCAGTGCCCAGCCCCCCCTGGGAACCTTGGCCCAGGCCAAGCTGGGCTCGGTGCTGGGTCCTGAGGAAGGCGCTGGGGCTGCGCGGCGGCTCCCAGCAGGAAACAGCTGGGGCTGCATCCTGCCTGCGGGGCAACGGGAAGGGAAAACAAAAGGAGCAGGGACCTGCAGCCTTACCTGCAGCGTGTGCTCGATGGTGTGGGGGTAGTACCGCAGGGTGCACAGGGGGAAGGTCCCATCTGCGGAGCTCGTGGCTGACTCCAGCGGCTTGGTCAGGGGGGGGACCATGGCCCGCACGTCCCCCTGCGCCCCCTCTGTGCCCGAGTCCAGCAGCGGCGTGCGGGAGCGGACGCAGCGCGTCTCCAAGTAGGCGCCTGCAGGCAGCGAGGGCAGCGTGTCTGCCCCGGTGGTGCGGGGACAGGCGGGGGGGGCTCGGTTCCTCCTGCCCCTGCCCGCCGGCACTCACGGGCATCCAGCGTGTCCACGGCGCTGACGACGCCGTCCAGCTGCTGGAAGAAGTCGTCCCCGTAGAGCTGCTCGGTGCCAGGCCCCACCTGGTTCTGGTGAGCCGTCACCTTCACGTCGGGGTTCATGCGCTTCACGGCTGCAGCGGCCACCTCTGCTTTCGGCTTCTACGAGGGCACAGAGCGGGGGGACAGCTCCCAGGTCCCCGGGGAACACCCAGCCCTGGGCCACCCGTGGGACGAGTGGGAGCTCACCGACACATCCGCTGCACGGAAGAGGAACTGCCGATGCAGGTTGGAGTCTGCGACCGTGTCCATGTCGGTGACGGTGATACCCCCGCCCGGCCCCGCTGCCAGCCCCATCATGGCAAAGTTCTTGAGCAGCTCGCAGCCGATGGCACCGGCCCCCACCTGCTGGGGCAGTGCTGCTGCAGCTCCGCGCACCGCTCAGGCGCCTCGCTGTCTCTCCTGCCCCACACCCCGCTCACCACGAAGTACTTCTGGCGGCCCAGCTCCTCCTGGAAGTTGGCCCCAAACACGGCGATCTGGCCGTCATAGCGGGATCCCCTCTGTTGGGACGGGGCAGCTGCGTCAGCGGGACCGGCCGCAGCACTCCCGGCAGCCGGTGGCCATGGGGACTCACGGGCTCGCAGTCCTCCTGCGTAAGTCCCGCAGCCCCCTCCATGGCCAGGCACTCCAAGGCGTCGAAGTAAAACCACTGGTCCAGGGGCAGGAGCTTCCTCGTGATGGCCTGGGGTGAGTGGGGCCTCGTCAGCTCCACGTGCAGTGGGGTTCCCCGTGCCCCACACCGCGCGCTCTGCTTCGCTCCGCAGCCGGAGCGCGGTGTCCCCAGGCAGGCTGCAGGTGCCCTCTCGTGGCCACCAAGCACCACGGGACAGCCGTGCCGAGCCGTGCCACCGGCCTGCCACGTGTGGGACCCCGTGGTGGGTCCCTGTCCCCAGCCGCTCACCTTCAGCACCTCCTGGGCAGCCAGGGCACCGATGAAGGACGCCACGGGGCACAGGTCCCCCGCGCTCACGCTGGCGAACGCTCGCACGACATCCTCGTCCAGGGGACCCAGCTGCGCGCCCAGGCTCCGTGCCAGCTGCAGCACCCGCTCGGCGTCCGCCTGGGGGAAGAGGGATGAGGGCAGCCCCGGCGAGGGGCAGGAAGGCCAGAGGGGCTGGGAAGGGTCAGGATATGGACTCACCGGTGCCCGGGGCTGGGGCAGGCGGCCCCGCTCCTCACGGAAGGCGTGGAGGGCCTGGAAGGCGGCGTGCAGGCTGCGGCTGCGCTGCAGCTCCGCGGAGCTCTTCACTGGGATCTTGGGCATCACCAGCGCCTGGCGCAGGGACTCCTGCCGGCACCACGCAGGGATCGTGGGGACAGGAGCTTTTTGGGGGCACGGAACCACTTCTAGGTTCCCTGCCACCTGGGAGGCGGCACGGTGGGGAGGGGGGGACACGTACATACGAGTGCTCCTGGTGCAATCGCACCTGCAAGACCTGGCCCCCGCAGCGGTAGGGTGAGAAGGTGCTCGTGTCGCCGATCTCCAGTCTGAAGGGATCTGGGATGGAGAGGAGGGGACGGGCACCACGGTCACCACTGGGGACCCGCTGCAGCCCCCGAGGTGGGGAGGCACTCACCCAGCACACGCACGAGGCAGGGCTCACAGCCATTCAGCTCCGTCATGCCCTCCAGGCCAGAAAACGTCACCAGGTCGCCGTCACTGAAATGGTGGCCGTGTCCCCCCTCTGCCCTCGCGCACGTCACGATCCCCGGGTTGCCCTGAGCAGGGGGAGAGATGAGCACGGGGAACCCGATCGAGGCGACACCAAGCTGCTGAAGTACTCAGAGAAAGCTGTGAAGCTGGAGGGGGGGGGCACCGTGCTGGGGAGCGGGGAGGTGGCACGGAGCCTCCTACCTGGGAGATGTGCTGCACGGTGGCACAGAGCCGGTCCCCTTCTGCAGGGTCGTCAACAACAAAACGCTCCCCGAAGTCGCAGAAGAGCTGCCTGGGCAGGGACAGGGGGGTGGCTTCGTTAAGCGGGAGCCTCGTGGAGCTCCAAGAGCGCTGTCGGGTCCTGCCCCGCAAGCAGGACAAGGACTCAGAGGGGACAGGAGGTGCCCAGGGCAGCAACGCTTAGGACACGGGAAATCCCTGCTAGACACGGGGACAAAACCCACACTGCACGCGTGGTGGAGCATCACAAGGTCCTCGCTGCGGCACAACGTCCCTGGGGACACAGCCCCCAGCCGCCGCCCCTTGCCCCAGCAGGTGGCCACCACACAGTGCCAAGGTCCCCCTGCCAGCCACTGCCCCCTGCCCTTACCCTGCCAGCCCCTTGGCGTCAGCCACGATGAAGCAGATGCCCTTGGCGTGGCAGATGTCCCCGACGCGGAGCTGCTCCTCCAGCGGTGACTCGGTCAGCACGACCACCTGCACCAGGGCGGTCAGCAGGTGCCAGCACCCCGGGGCATCCCCTGGCCGGGGCGTCGGGCTCACCTGGAAGGCGTCGAGGAAATCCTCCGACAGCTCCTCAGCGCTGACCGCCACCTCCACGTCGGGGTTCAGCTCGGCCAGCCGCCGCTGCGATGCCTGGGCGAGGTTCTGGCCCACGTCGCTCTCCCGCAGGAGGAACTGGGGGGTGGGCGGCAACGGGCACCCCCGCAGGTTCGGGGTGCTGCCCATGCTGGTGGGGGCTCTCTGCCCATGACAGGTGTCCCCCC
>NW_023304281.1:2729-3500 GCF_011077185.1 Oxyura jamaicensis | reverse complement strand
CCCCCCACACACAACCCCCCCCCCAACCCCCGGCTCCCTGCCAGCTCCAGGCGTTAATACCAGCTTGGGGTCGGCATCAAGCTGCTGTCTGGCCCCACCAGCTCCACGCTGGGGCTCCCAGCCACGGAGCCTCTCCAGATGGAGGGAGGCACCCGGCCGTGTGCCGGGGGGGTGGGGGGGGGGACGGGACGGACACGGCATGGGAACCCCCCAGGGACGCGGATCCCAGCGGGATTTCCCAGCAAGGAGATGCCCAGAGGACGGTGGCCTCGTAAAGGGCTGCGGGGGTCACCTCCCGCCCTCCCCTTGCCACCCCCCCCCCCCAACCTGCTGCTCTTACCTTTGAAGGAGAGCTGCACCCGGGGGGTGGCAGGCACGTAGTCCTTGGCGTGGGCGGCCCGCCAGCCCAGAGTCAGCAGGGTGGCCCAGAGGAGGACGCTGACCACAGGCATGGTGTGCACGCGCCGGGGTCCCGGGGCACGGGGCTGTCCGGGGTGTGGGGGGGGCACGCCTGCTGGAGAGGGCACAGGAGGGTGGATGTCAGTTGAGGATGCCGTAGGACACGGAGCGGTGTCGGGTAGACAAAGCCGGCATGCCGGTGTCCCTGTCCTCGCGCAGGTCCCCTCCCAGAGCTGCAGCACGAGCCTGGAGGGAGAAGGCAGAGACCCCGCGGTGCCCCCCCCGCCCCGCCCCCCCCGGTGGCGAGGGGGGGGCACCCTCCCCGGGGGGGGGGAAGCAAGCCTGACGTGCCCCCACCATGCTCATCGCCCG
>NW_023304281.1:2042-2629 GCF_011077185.1 Oxyura jamaicensis | reverse complement strand
ACCCCCAGCTGCGGGCACAACGCCAAGCTGCAGGGCGAGGCGAGCGCAGCGGCGAGCACTGCGGCACGCTCCCGCTTCGCCCAGGTGAGGAGCATCCCCCCCCTCCCTCTGCACCCCCCCCCCATCCCCAGGGGTCCCATCCCCATCCCTCCTGTTCCCCCCCATCTCCTCCCAGCCCCAAGCAAAGGCGCAGCGAGCAGAGCCGGGATCAAATCTTTCCAACATGAGGGAAATCTGGACTTCATTATTCCGAGAACGAACACACACACCAAAAAAGAAAAAAAAAAAAAAGAGGATTTTTTTTTTTTCATAAATAAAAGAGGGGAAAAAAAAAAGCCCTGCCTGTGTGCCAGGCAGCTGGACTCCCTGGGGCTCCGGCACGGAGCAGAGTCCGCCAAGCTGCCTCCAGCAAGCCACACACGCACCCGGCTCAGCACGCTGCTCACCATGTCCCCACAGCCTGGGGACCGTCCCCCCGGCGTGCGTCCCCCTCCTGGGGTGACCAAGCATCGTCCCCGCGTGCTCCGGAGCCTGGCTTTAGGATTTTGGAGGCATCTGGCGGGAAGTCCCACATCTGGGGGGGGGGG
>NW_023304281.1:0-1942 GCF_011077185.1 Oxyura jamaicensis | reverse complement strand
GGGGGGGTGGGGGGGGGGCAGAGCGCTGCCTGTCCCCTGGGGACGTGCCCTGCAGGGCTGCACCATCGCAGACCCACCTGGGGCCGGGCAGGCGGACGGCCACCGGCCCCTGAGCACGGCTGCCCCAGGGCGAGAGTCACACAGGGAGAGGGACGGGGACCCAGTCCCTGCCGCGAGGCAGTGGTAGCCCCGGGCTCCTGCCCCGCACGGGGCGAGGGCAGCGGCTGCAGGGTGGCCAGGGACGTTGGGGATGCGCGAGGGGCGGCCGGGCTGCGCGGAGAGGAGCTGCCTCTCCCCAGGGCTCCATATTTTTCTCACGATTGCCTTTGGAGCCGGTAAATATTTAGATTTGCTCGTCTCCCCGCGCGCACACCCAGCTCCGCTCCATTGTGCTGGCATTCGGGCCCCGGCCAGGCCCCCACCTCCCGCCCGTTCCCAGGCTCTGCCCTGGCCATCACCGCGGTGCCCCCTGCAGCCGGGGCAGGCGGGGACCCCCCCGCTCCTCCGCCAGCTCAACCCACAGTTGGTTGCAGTTACAGAGCCCCCCTCCCCGGCAGCCCTACCCCCCCCCCACCCCCCGGGCAGCTTTTCGGAAATAATTCTGGCAAATCCCACTCTTGCACTTGGATGGAGCTGCGTACGCGTCAGAGACAGGGAGCGAGATGGCAAACAAAGGAAAAGAGGGAGAGGAGGGGAGAGAGGAGAGAGCGCACGGCGAGGAGGGGAGGAAGGGGACGGCGGCGAAGGGGGGAGCCTGGGGAGGGCCGGGGGGGGCGCCGAGGCTGGGCGAGAGGAGGCCGATCCCGAGGGGGCAGCGGGGGAAACGGCTCCGGCCAGCGCACCTCGGCCGGGAAACCTTCACCTCCAGGGTCATCTGCGCTGCGGGGAAACTGGAAACTCCGGCGCTGGGGAGGGGGGGGGGGGGGGGGGGGGGAGACCGCATTCCTGCCCGCCAGCGGCCCCCGGCCCCGCCGCCCGGCTCATTGTGGGCTGCGCGCCCCGGGCACGGCGCGGTGCCCGGCGGGGACGGGAGCGCGCCCGGGACGCAGCCCCCGGGGCTCGGCCGCTTGCAGGCGGCAGGGAGCGGGTGGGGAGGAAAAGCCGCCGGAGGGGAGCGATCCCCCCCCGCGGGTCTCCGCCGAGGAGGCAGCGGGAAAGGGGAAAAAAAAAAAAAAAAAAAAGAGGCTTAAAAAAAAAAAAAAAAAAAAAAAAAAAAAAGAAGAAGAAAGGAAAATCGCTGCAGACCCGAGGAATAACTTTGCACAACTTTGCGCTGCCTTTCACCCCGGCGCGGGCCCTCCAAGCAGCCGGGCCCTCCCCGGGGAGCTCAGCCCCCAGCCCCGGGCATTCCTCGCTGCTCTCTCCGGCCCCGTGAGGGGGGGAGGGAGGTCCCGCGGTCGCCCCGCTCGTGTCCGCCCCCTCCGCGAGTGGGTGCCCGCCACCCACCCACCCACCTCCCGCGCCGTGCCACCGCCGGCTCCGCGCGTCCCTCGCTCTCGCCGTGTCCCCCCCTAAGCCCGGCCCGGGGCGGGACACGGAGAGCAGCGGCCCCACGGCTCCGCTCGCTCCCCGGGGATGCTCGCGGCGGGGGTGGGGGGCAGTGGGACACCCCCGGAGCCGCCCGGTAGCACCGTGCCGGGCCGGGGGACACGCGTGGGCACCACGGCGACACGCGCGGCCCCGCGCCCCCAGCCCGGGACGTCGCGGGCGAGTTGCGGGCGGCGGAAAGTTTCCTACCGGGGGACGGCAGCCCCCAGCCGCGGCCCCCCTACGGCGGCGGCGGCGGCACCGGAGGCAGCCCCCCTCCCCGCCCCGAGCTCCCCCCACCCGCGCTTACCTCGGGCGGCGGGGGAGGGCGACGGCGGGGCTCAGCGCCGCGCCGGGCACCCGCGGCCCCCCGCCATGTCGCGGCCGCAACTACCGCCGCGTCCCCGGCCCATGG
>NW_023304280.1:672-1182 GCF_011077185.1 Oxyura jamaicensis | reverse complement strand
GGGGAGGGGGGAACGGGGGCGGGGAGCCCCGGGCCGGCGGCGGGGGGCCAGGGCGAGGGAAATGGCGGAGAGGAGCCGGGGGATGGGGGGGGAGGAGGAGGAGGAGGAGGGGAAGGGGGGGGGAGGAGGAGGGGAGGAGGCGGTGCGGGCTCGGCGCGGTGTGCGTGGGCAGGGGGCGTGCCGTGGGTGCGTGTGCACATGTGTGTAAACGTGTGTGGGGGCACATGTGTGTGTGTGGGGGGGGACGGGGTGGGCGTGTGTGCGTGGAGGTGCGCGCACGGCCCTGCGCGTGTGCCCCGCGTCGCGCCACACGCGTGCGGCCTCCCACGGGCGCGGGGGTGCCCCCGCACACTAACACGACCCCGGCCCGGCGACAGTGAGGAGCACATGGACACCCCCCCCGGCACACACACCCCTTCTCTTTCCCGGGTGCTGGGGCGAGGGGCCCCTCCAGGCCCGGTCCGTGGCTCTGCAAAGGGGCCCCATTCGCGTGTCTTGCCCCCCCCCCCC
>NW_023304280.1:0-572 GCF_011077185.1 Oxyura jamaicensis | reverse complement strand
GGGGGGGGGGGGGGGGGGGGGGGGGGGGGGGGGGGGGGGGGGCTATGAGGGTGTTCCTAGCACCGCTGTTGCCCCCCCAGCCCCTGCGGCCTGCAGCGAGGAGCTGCCCCCTATCCAGCACGGCGGAGGGGCTCCGGAGACGACAACGATGCGCCCCCTCCCCTGGTCCCCTCAATGTGGGGGTGCCCCCAGCCCTCTCCCGCCAGCCCCCAAGGTCCCGCCGTGCTGCCCCCATCCCTCCGCTTTGGGGCGATGCCCGATGGGGGGGGGGGGGGGGGCCGATCCATGAGACCCGCGGGACCCCCCCCTCCCGGGGGGCCCCGTCAGGGCTGCCGCGGGGCTGGGGGGCTGTGGGGGGCGCGGCCCCCATCGCCGGGGCGGGGACCCCCGCTCTCGCCTCGGCGTCTCCGCGCTGCTGCCGGCGGCCGCGGGAGGGCGTCGCCTGTGTTAGTTCCCTCCGGAGAACCCGGGGCCAGCGCCGCCGCCGCCCCCCCCCGCCGCCCTCCGTCGCCCCCCTCCCGCGGCGGCCCCTTTTCGGCGGCGGGAGGCGGCGGCTCCGCGGGGCGGGGGGG
>NW_023304279.1:0-1008 GCF_011077185.1 Oxyura jamaicensis | reverse complement strand
CCCCCCTTTTAGGGCTTCGTGACCCCCCTTTTAGGGCTTTTCGTCCCCGCAGCTCTCCCGGCCCCGGCCCCTCCTGGCCCGCTTCCCGCTGCCGGCCGCATCCTGCCCCTTGTGGAGGGCGGCGCAGAACAGGACCTGGGGAGGGGGGGGGAAGGTGCTGGGTGGGCACAGCCTGGGGGGGCAACCGGGTTTTGGGGGGGGTGGGCAGCACGGGGGGGTACTCACCGCCTGCGCCCAGCCCGCGTAGGGTCCCCACAGCCCGCGGAAGAAGTCTCCTGCAGGGAGATTGGAGGGGGGGGTTCAGCCCATGCCCCCCTCTGAACCCTGGGGAGGGGGGGGGCTCAGGGAAGGGGGCTGCGGCTCAGCAAAATGGGGGCTGAGCGCCGCTTTTGGCCCCTCACCGATCTCCTGGTGCACGCGGGCGGTCAGGGAGCGTGCGCCCGCCGCGGCCCCGTAGTGCCGCCGCGCCATGCGCCACACGTGGGTGTCCACGGGCACCGCCTCCGCCTTGTCCAGCGCCATCAGGCACACGCAGTCGGCCACCTGCCAGGCGTGCCGCCGTCAGCCCCGCCGCCACCGCCTCGGCCCCCGTCCCCTTCCCCGTCCCCACCTTGGTCCCCACGCCCGGCAGGGCGCACAGCACCCTCCTGGCCTCGGCGTAGGGCTCGGCGCGCAGCCGGCTCAGCCCCTCGGCGCCCAGCCCCTCGGCGATGGCCCGCGCGCTGCCGCTCACGTACTTGGCCCGGTAGCCGAAGCCCAGCGCCCGCAGCTTGGCCTCGGCGTCGCTGCCTGCCAGGGGACAGCGGGGCCGTGGGACGGGGACCCCCAACGCGGGCAGGAGGAGGGCGGTCGGGGGGCCGCGGACCTGCCAGCGCCGCCGGGGAGGGGAAGGCGTGGAAGGGCCGCGCGTCCAGGCGGCACAGCCGGCGGCCGAAGGCCTGGCAGAGGCGCTCGATCATGGCGGCGATGCGGGCGACGTGGTTGTTGGAGGAGCAGATGAAGGACAGC
>NW_023304278.1:0-2970 GCF_011077185.1 Oxyura jamaicensis | reverse complement strand
GGGGGGGGGGCAAGCACGTGCTAACACGTGCAAACACGCGCAAACACGCGGGCACCTGCAGGCACCTGCACACACGCACACCTGCACGTGGAGGCGCGCAGATGCGCACGCCGTGCCCCCCCCCGGGGCACCCCCCCGGCACACGCCTCCGCCCGCAGCAGCAGGGCCCCGGTGCTCCCCGGCACGCCCGTCGCACACGCACACGCCACGCCAGCGCCGCTGGCACGCACGTAGCCACACGCCGCCGCGCCGTGGCCGGTGGCACCCGCCCATGTGGCCCGCGGTGCCACCTGCGGTGCCACCACCCCGCGGTGCCACCACCCCCCGGTGCGAGCTGAGCACCGCCACGCTCAGCGCACCCACGGGGGCAGCTGCGGGCGTCAGGGCTCGGGGGGGGGGGGGGGGGGATCGGGACCCGGGGGGGCCCCGCTCAGCTGCAGCCCAGATGTCTGGCCCGGGCCCAGGCTGCAGCAAACAAAATTCCTCCGCTGCCTCCCATTTTCCAGCCAGCGCTGCCAAGAATAGCAAGTGCTGAGAGGTGCCGGCAGCGGGTCCACGCGCGCCTCGGCCGGCAAGGGGGGCCGGGGAGGGACACGGGGACTGGGCTGCCCTTGGGGGCCACCCCCTGCCTCGTCCCCCTGGCCCGGATGGGTGCAGAGGTCTTTGCTTGCCCGCAAGACTTTGCCCAGGCCGTGAGGCGCCGTGGGACTTTGGGCTGAGCAGAGGGTGGCTCTAGCCAAGGGAAAGCGCCGTGGGGGGGCCCGTGCCTGCTGGCCCTGCCATCGCCTCCTGCCTGCGGCACGGTGTCCTAGGGCTGGCCATGGCAGCAGGGACGTGGAGCCCAGTGCCCCCCACCATCCCTGCTCCCACCCGGGAGTGGGACGGGGCACAGGGGGCAATGGCGGGGGGGATGTCACCCCTCCCCGGGGGCCCGGGATGGCTCCCAGCACCACGAGGCCTGGCAGGGACGTGGCGAGGTGGCCCGAGGGCGGCCAGTGCCAGCGCAGCCCGAGCCCCGGAGTGCTGCAGGGCCCTGCCAGCAGCGGCTCCGCCTGCAGAAGCCATCAGGCGTCACAAGGGCCGCGGCTCCGTCCCGGAAAAACAGCGCCGGAGCTGCCAGGGCCGGGCAGTTGCAAGGGGGGGGGGGGCACGCCACGTTGCCACCAGCCCCCCGTGCTCCGCAGCAGCTCCCTGCGGCGGGGTGACAAGGAGTGGGGCTCCCAGACAGCCCAGGAGGACATGGGACAAGCCTCCTCCGGCTCCAGGAGGGGCATGGTCCCGTGTCCCAAGTGACCCTGGAAGGGCGCTTGGCGATGCTGTGAGGACCCCTGGGGACAGGGTGCTGGCCCTGCCAGGGGGCAAAGCTGGGAGCCAGCCCCATGAGAGACGGCCGGGATCGCACAGATTTTGTCTGCAGGGCTGTGCCAGAGCTGAGGCTTTCCTAGGGCTGGTGCTGTGGGCCAGGGAGACCGTCCCGATGGGCTGGCGTGTCCCAGGGAGCCGTGCGGCCTCACCCCCCCCGCTCCTCCCCATCCCTAGTGAAGCAGGGAACTCATCAATTTTCCACCACACTGCTTTTCAGCCCGCGTTTTGTCTCCTGTTCCCAGCCAGACCCCAGCAATGGGCTTTGTCTGTGCAGCGCGGGGGGGCCTCCCCGGAGGACGGCCACTGTCGGCTTTGCCATCAGCTTGGGGACATGCCAGCCCCAGCTGTAGTACCCCCTGCCCCTGGGGGCACCCATCCAGAGCCCCCCTGCCCCAGGTCCTCGGCCACGGTATGGGGAGGCCACGGTGGGGACAGGAGCAAAGGATGGGCTTTGTGCAGTGGGGTGGCCGGGTGGCCGTGCTGCTGTCCCTGTGGAACCACTGTGGCAGCGCGTGGAGGCAGGAGAGGCCTCCTGTCACCCACCTGCACCCCAACACTGGGCACCCCAAACCCCCTAATGCCTTGTGGTGGCACAACAGAGGTGGCTTTGGAGCTCATTTGGCATCCGGCAGGGGCAGGTGGCACCCCCAGCTGCCATCTCTCCACCTCCTTCCCCCACCATCCCCAAGCTGGCTCCTGTGCCCTGGCTGGCTCCGGGCACCTTGGTGCCAGCCTTAAGTGGCACCGGGATGCAGACGTGGCCGTCCGCCCCACAGCGCGTGGGGGGCTGTGCCAGGGTTGGGATGGAGCCCCCGGCGCTCTCCCTCACCCCAGAGCCGATGGAGCAAGCAAGGCCCCCGCGCATTCCTGCCGGGATTAGGTGGCAGCCCCGGCCACGCCAGCTAATCCTGCCATAACAGCCCCCTCTGTGCTGGGCCGAGCAGGGCCCAGGGGGTCTTTGGGGCACCACCACCGAGAGGCACAGAGGAAAGAAGCTTGGGTCCCGACCCACCGAGCCCCCACGCTCAGCCGGGGAAACGCACGGGCCCTTTGCCCACTCCCGCAGCCCCAGGCTAACGTCAGCCCCTCACTACCTGCTCGCTCGTCCCCCACCCCAGGCCCGGCCGCGGCTACCCCATCCCCGCGGGACCGGGTGGCTCCCCGTGGGCCTCGCACAGCGCCACTGCGGCGGGGACGGCCGGGCCGGGCGGCCACCGCGCATAAAGCAGCCATTGATGGGCACTGCGGTGGCCGCGGCGGCACAACGGGGCCTTGTCCCGGCCCGGTGCCCCACCGCTGCTTGGGCTTGCCCCGGCATCGGGCTGAGCCTCTGTCCCCAAGCCAGCACCCAGGGGTGCTCTGAAGCCCCCCGAAACTGCGGTGCTCGCAGAGCCTGCCGAGGGACCCAGCCCCCCCGGCCCCCGGCGCAGCCCCACAGCCGTTGTCTCACCTCCGCCTCCTCGCCCGGGGTGCTTTGGGCTGGGGCAGTGGCTGCTGCCCGCTCTTTAAACCCCAAATCGCTGACGGGTGCCTGTGCCGAGGGCGGGGGTGGAGGGAGGGACGCGGAGCCTGGTCCCTGCCGTCGGGACCGGCAGCAACAAAGGG
>NW_023304277.1:0-3047 GCF_011077185.1 Oxyura jamaicensis | reverse complement strand
AGGAGGGGGCGGCCGGAGCCCGAGCTGCGCGGCCACGGCCTCGCCGCGGGGCGCGGAGCTCCCGGGCGGAGCTCCCGGAGGCCGGGGGGGGCCGGGGCCCGGCGGGGGCGGGGGGAGCGCGGAGCGAGGAGACTTCGTGCCGCTGCCCCGGGCCGGGCCGGCAGCGGGTTTCGGCCGTCCGGAACTCACCGGTACCACTGCCTGCAGCGTCTCTTCTTTCCGAAGGTTTTCACTTCCAAGCAGCGCACAGGGGACATCAGTGTGTGTCTGTGGCTGGAGACAAACTGGTGTGAGGTAAATGATGCTGCTGTGTGCGTACTGAAAGTATTTCCCTAAGTGGTCCAGCTCGTAATCGCTTCCAGCTTCAATGTGACGGGATTAAGTTTGTGTTTGATCTCACGGCGGTCCTATTTGATTTCCTGCACTTAAAGAGTTTTCTGTGCCACAGCTCGTGTTGGGAGCTGAACACAAGTTCGTGACGCTTGCCCGTCCCTTCCCCATGGGAAAGCCAAATTACTCAGGACGCAGCACTTAGGGACAGGCCCTTCCCGGCACCAGCCTCACACCTGGAAGCTCTGAGAACCCCCAGGTCCTGCCGCAGGAGTTGGCGGAGCCGCCGAGCTCCCGGTCGCGGCGCTGCTGCTGTTGGCAGGCGAGCTGTGCGAGCAGCCCATCGGGTGAAATCCGAAGTGCCACAGATTCCTGGGTCTCCCACTCAGCCGCCGCACCGATCTCGCCGGCCGCAGTACCCGCAGCCGTGTCCCTGCCCTGCTGCACGCGGCTCTGCCGGGAGCCGGAGCTGGCCGACCGCTGCCACGGGGAAGGAGCAACAACTGCGCTGCGAGTGCCCTTCCCGCAGGCAGGGCTGGGGTCTGTCCTCTCAGCTGATGATGCACTTGTGGGAGTTTCATTACCTTTAACCCTGCCCTCTTTGAATTTGTTTGAAACTGATGCAGGAGCTTGTGGGAAATGAGAGGAGAAATGTGCCAAGTGGGTACAATGGGTAGCGTTTTCTCTTGGAAATAATTCACCTGGGAAGAGGAACAACTGAATGATCAGTGATATCACATTACTAGAGACTGTACACGCTGGAGTGGGATCAGGTAGACAGCTGTTTTTCAGTCAGAACTCTTTTTGAAGCTTATAGTCTGACAAGTGGCTTTCCAAAGCAGCAAGAATGAGATGTAAAATTAAGTTTTGTTTTTTTCCTCGGGCACTGTCTTGTGTTGTGCCCCCCCAGCTGAATGCTGCTGCTCATTCAATCCAGTGTACAAAAGCCCCTGGGCGCTCCCATGGTTCCCACCAGAAATATCAGGGCATAGTGCTATGAAAGTGTTATGAAAGACCTGCTGGAACACCTGTGAAGTCCCTGGTTGCTAACACAGCTTCTAAAAGTTCTGTTCTCCGCATCCCTTATTCTCTTTCCCTACAAGTGCCTTCTGAAAGCTGCACTGCAGAGGCAGGTAACTCCATCCATCTTCCCTTCCAGTGTGCGTTACGTTCCTGGGAAGGTTCTACCAGAGTCTAAAGGACAACGGTGTTGAGTTCACACCTGCCAGTATTGAAAAGGAGCTCTTGAAATCCTGCAAAGAGGCAAAAGGCAAAGAGAACCGGCTGGTAAGTAGTAGTCAACAATATTTGCCGCTGGAGGAAATAAACTGTAGAACACAGATGAGAGGAAACTAGTGCTTCTGTTAGTATGGTGTGCCCCTCCCAGGGGTGGGTTCTGCCCAGCTCTGTGGCTGCAATTGGTCTCCTCTGTTCTTTCTTCTTGTTGTAAGAGGAGACGAGGAGTATGACCACTGCACTTGAAGTGTGTATGTATGTATCTGTCAACAGACATCCTCCTGGCTGACCTTATTTCTCCTTGTTACTGAAGTGCTGGGGATTACAAAGCTTTCATTTGCTGTAGAACTTTCCTGTCAAACTGTGTTTGGAGTGTAATATACACTGCTAAAATACTTGCACTCCTCAGCTGTTTAGCCGAAAACTAAATAAAGGAAAACCAAATTGCCTTAAGTAAAAACAGATGACAATCCCTGAGCGAAGAGCCCCAAGAAAAAGGCCCTAAGAAGAGAACGGCAGAGGGACACCATGAGAGATGCGGAGGGGAAATGCTTCAGAGCGTCTTTCTCCTCGAATGAAGAAGACGTCATTAACTCAATTCAAGTTGTTAAAAGCTTGAGGCACGAGACAACCAGCCTTGACAGCTGTGAAGCAGTGTGATGGGAGGTGCCTGCTCCATCCCCTTGGCTCACAGATAGGCTTTCTTTTGCCCTTGTGTAGCAGTCACGGGGAAAGTTCTGTAACTGTAAGCATCTAGCTGCGTAACTGTGCAGGGAGAGAAGACGGGTAGAGAACCCTCCTTTTAGAAGCATTTTTCCATGCATCTCCACCTCGTTCTTTTCTTCCCTCTAGTGCTATTACGTTGGGGCCACAAGCGATGCAGCCACCAAGATCATCAATGAGGTGTCGAAGCCCATGAGTCATCACATCCCTGTGGAAAAGATCTGTGAGAAACTTAAGAAGAAAGACAGTCAGATCTGTGAACTGAAATACGGTGAGTTGCCAGCGGAAGGGAAACTGCCCCTGCCTTCCTGGGGCACGGGGTCCTTGGGGGTAGAACAGCACGCTGACGTTACTTGCTGCACACCCCGGGTGGTTCTCCGCAGTGCCCCGGGAGGCTTTGTGGAGGTGCTCAGCCGGGACCGCTGCCCGCTCACCCGTCCTGGCTGCTGCAGAGCCACCCGCCCGGCCGAGGCTCGGCCTCTCCTCGGGGAGCGGCAGCCCGGGGGGGGAGTGGGGGGAGGGGTCCGGGCGCCGCTGAGCTGTGCCCGCCGCTGTGCTCTGCCCGCAGACCAGCACATCGACCTGAGCACCGCCGACCTGCGCAAGCTGCGCGTCAAGGAGCTGCGGCGGATCCTGGACGAGTGGGGCGAGGCGTGCAAGGGCTGCGCCGAGAAGGGCGACTTCATCCGCCGCATCCACGAACTGATGCCCAAGTACGCGCCGCGCGCGCACGGCGCCCGCGCCGACCTCTGAGGCGC
>NW_023304276.1:0-6597 GCF_011077185.1 Oxyura jamaicensis | reverse complement strand
GGGGGGGGGGGCACGCTCCCCGGGGGTCCCCGCGCTCCCGGCCAGCTCGTGCCACCTCCGTGTCCGCAGGTGCTGGTGCCGGGGGGCCACCGCGTCTCACTGCCGTACGAGTTCCTGGTGCCCTGCCTGTGCATCGAGGTGCGTCGCCGTCCCCAGGGCCCCTGGGGGCTCTCTGTGTGCCCACGCAGCGAGGGGACACGGGTGGCAGGGATGTGGCACGCCCTCACTGCTGTGCTCCCCTCCCCAGGCTTCCTACCCGCACCGCGACAGCCTGCGCAGCAAGCGCTGCCCCTTCCAGGAGCAGCCGGACGCCTGTGAGTGCCCGAGGGGACCCCGGCCCCACCAAAGGGGACACGGTCCCGTCCCCCCCCCCGTCTGCCACCCTGCTGATGCTGTGCCCGCAGACGGCCCCGAGCTGTGGTCCTCGGCGCACTTCCACGACTACAGCGCCAGCAGCAAGGACCAGATGGCGATGGTGCTGAGCGCCAGCTGCCCCCTGCGCCCCAGGGCCACCCTGTGCTGGAGGGAGGTGGCAGCTGAGGCTGCGCCCTGCCACGACGTCCCCAACTCCACGGCCACCGAGGAGGAGCAGGTGGGGGGCCCGGCCGTGGGTGCCGCGGGGCTGTGCCCTGGTGTGGGCACCTGCTGGACCCCAGGGGGTCCTGTGGGTGCAGCGCGGGTTGGGGACAGGCGGTGACACCCCCCCCTGCCCCTGCAGGTGTACACGCTGGACAAGGTGGACGTGCACCCCCTGCTCTGCTTCAGGGTAAGCCCCCGGGGGTGGCACTGCCTGGGAAGGCACGGGGGGGCCGTGGACGCTGGCACAGCTGACCCCACGTCCCCCCAGTTCTCCTACGGGAACAGCAGCCACGTGGAGTGTCCGCACCGGCCAGGTGAGCCCCGTGGGTCAGGGTGCCCCGTCCCACGCTGTCCCCTTCCCCTTGGGCGTCCCCTCGCACCACGGTGGCCGCGAGCCCTCTCTCTGGTTGCTGCAGAGCCCGCCTGGAACGTGTCCCTGAGCGTCCGGGGGCTGCAGCTCCGCCTGCGCCTCACCTCCAGCGTCCCCGCGTCCTTCAGCGCAGCGCTGTGCCAGCGCCGGGGCGGGCAGTGCGAGCCCGAGGCCCCCGTCTACACCGTCACGAGGGTGAGCGCTGCGGGGCCGGGGGGGGGTTGGACAACTGGGGGGGGCTGTCCCGGGATGTGCTGACCCTGCCTCGTGCTTTGCAGCCGGAGGGCTCTGCCCCGGGGGAGCTGGCGCTGCTGCTGCCGGTGCAGGTCCTGGGCAGCTGCGTGCTGGTAAGGCGTCCCCCGGCCCTGTTGTGTGCCCGCACCGTGTGGGGGCCAACCCCGGCCCCCCTCACCCCTCTCCTTCCCCCAGGTCTGGCGCTCTGACGTGCGCTTCGCCAGGAAGCAGCTGCTCTGCCCCGATGGTGAGCGGGGCTCCGGGGCCGGCGGGAGGGCTCAGGGGTGGTGTTGGGGCTCCCCCCTCACCTCCCCTCTCCCAGTCTCACGCAGGCACTTCGGGCTGCTGGGGCTGGGGCTGGCGCTGGGGCTGGTGGTGACCGTGCTGCTCCTGAACTGCCGCGGCGCCTGGAGGCCACCCGCCGGTGAGGGGAAGGTCACGGTGGCGCTGCGGGCTGGGGATCCCCTGGGGGTGATGGATCCTGGGGCTGGGGAGGTCCCTGGGGTGACGGGAGGTGGCACGGGGTGCGGCGGTGCCACCGGGGGATCCTCGGGACGTGGCTGTCACCGCTGTCCCCTCTGTCCCGCAGGCGCAGCAGGCGGCCGCCCCGTGCTGCTGCTGTACTCCCCGGACTCGGAGGAGCACCTGGGGCTGGTGTGCGCCCTGGCCGAGCTGCTGCGCGCGGGGCTGGGCTGCGAGGTGCGGCTGGACCTGTGGGAAGCGGGCGGCGTGGGCCGCGCGGGCGCCCTGCCCTGGCTCTACGCGCAGCGGGGCCGCGTGGGCCGCGAGCGCGGCACCGTCCTGCTGCTCTGGAGCCGGGGCAGCTCCCGGCTCTTCCGCCTCTGGCGAGGGGGCGAGGGCGGCGGGGAGCCCCGGGACGCCCACGACATTTTTGGGGCTGCCATGGCGTGCCTGCACGGGGAGCTGGGGGCGGCGGGGCGCCGCCGCGACTGGGTGCTGGTCTACTTCAGCCGCCTCTGCAGCCCCCGCGACGTCCCCAGGCCCCTGCGGCCCCTGCCCACCTACCGCCTGCCCCAGGAGCTGCCCCGGCTGCTGGGTGCCCTGCGGGGCGGCCGCCCGCCCCCCCGCCACCACCTCCGCGGCCGGGCAAAGGGGCTCCTGCACCGGCTGATGGAGGCGGAGGCGAGCAAAGAGGCAGCGGGGGGCAGCTCCGGGGGGTGCCCGGGCTCCCCGCTGCAGCCCCCTGGCACCTGAGTGCCCACGCAGGGGCTGAGCTGGGCAGAGCACCGGCGCTGGGCACCCACCGGGTGTGTAGGGGTGGCCCCAGCGGTGCAGGATGCACCTGGACGGGGCTGGGCTGAGCATGTGGCTGCAGGAGGGCACCGTGGGGGCCCCAAACGGAGGGCTCAGCCGGGGGAAGAGCTCCGAGCAGGGCTGGCCCTCGCTGCGGGGCTCCCCGCCTGGCCGGCTCTTGGGGCCGGAGCAGAGGCGCAGCCCCGGGAAGGGGGAAGCTCGGTTTCCAGCAGGTGCTGCTACGGAGGAGAGACAGGGCCCAGCAGAGGGACGCCGCGGCGGCGCTGGAGGGGCCGTGCAGCGGGGCGGGCGGCTCCTGCCCTGCCGGGGGGATTGACACAGCTCCGAGGGACTCCTCGCGCCCGTTCTGGGCTGCAGCTTTGTGAACGGGTGCTTGGCTGCGTCGGATGGAATAAAAGCACTGTTTCACCTTGTCCTGAGTAGCTGTCGTGTGCTGGGGGTTCGGAGCCACCCGGTGCGGTCGGTCACACCGCACGGGGCTGGCTGGAGGGGCTGGGGTCGGGGCAGCAGCACCAGCTCGCCGTCCCCGTGCCAGCACCAGCGCCCTGCCCCAGCCCCACCGCGGCCTGTGGGGCCAGCCTGGGCCTGTGCTGGAACAGCGGGGCAGGGATAGGCCCCGCACCGGGCTGTGGGGCAGCGATGGGCCCCGTGCCAAAACCACGGGGCCGGGACAGGCCCCATGGGGCCAGCCTGGGCCCCGCAATGCCGCGTGGGGCGAGCCTGGGCCCCGCACCGCCGTGCGCCGTCCACGCAGGAACGGTGCCGCGGCACCCGTCCGTGGGATCGGTGCGGGGGCAGGCCCCACCCCGGGGCGGTCGCCGGCACCGCGCTAGGACCCGGGTGTCCGGGAGCGGAGCAGGAAGCAGGAGCCGGCGGCGGCGGCGGCAGCGGCGGGGCCCGTGGAGCGGGAGCGGGGCCGACGGGAACGGGAGGCGTGGGGCCGGGGCCATGGAGCGCCCCGGCCCCGCCACACGCACCCTGGGGCTGGGGCTGCTGCTGGCAGCGGTGGTGGCGGGCGGGCACGGGACCCCCCGCGACACCCTGGCCTGCTCCCAGGTGGGTTGGCGTCGCGGGCACGCAGGGCCGCAGGGCGTCCCGGCCCCGGCCTCACGCCTGCCTCCCCTTAGGGCCTCGCCTGCCGCCTCCTCGGTAAGTGCCAGCGGCCGCGGCCTCGCCAGCTGAGCCGTGGGGACCCGCGCCCACGGCCGGCCTCGTCTCCCGCAGACGCCGACGTGCTGTGCGGGATGGAGCCGACGGGGCCCGGCCCGGGGCTGGCCCTGGTGTGGCTGCGTCTGGAGCCGGCGCTGCGCTGCGCGGGGCCGTCTGCCTGCTCGCCCTGCCTGCAGGCACGCCTGCGCCTGGCCATGGAGCCCGGCGCCCCTCGGGATGGGGACGGTGACGGGGACATGTCGCTGAGCACCGCCGCCTCACCCCCGCACAACGTCAGCGGGCTGCTGCTGCTCTCCGGCCACACGTACGCCTCCTCCCGCTGCGTGGCCGTGGAGGTCTGGGCTCCGCCGGCCTCCGCGCTGCCCGGCCGCCGCCTGGTACGTACGGGCACCGCGGTGCGTGGGGATGTGGGCACGGGTGCCGCGGCGTCCCCGCAGCACGGTGGTTTTCCTGCCCAGGGCTCGGTGAGGTTCCGGTGCTTCGAGGCGCCGCTGGGCTCCGAGCTGCACGTGACGGCTTACACCAACGCTCGTGGCCGCCGCTGGCTGAGCCAGAAGCAGCGGGTGCCAGGTGAGCCCCCGGCCCTCCCGCGGCGTCCCCGTGCCCCCCAGTGCCTGCTGACCCCCCTGTCCCCGCAGACTGCTCGTGGCCCGCCGCCCAGGCCACCGTCCCGCAGTGCCAAGGTAGGTGCCGGCGTCTCCGTGCCGGGAGCTGGGGCAGAGGGGGGTCCCCAACACCCCCAAGCCATGCCCTCGGTGTCCTGCCATCCCCGTGGCTGCTGCGGGGAGGTGTTGGGGTGCCCGGCGTGGGATGCCCTGAGCCTCCCGCGCGCAGTGCCCAGGCTGCAGGTCTCCCTGGGGCCGAAGGAGGTGCTGGTGGAGGTGCAGACGGCAGCGGTGGGGCTCAACTACACCTTGAGGCTCTACCACAACCACAGCCACGGCGCCGGCGGGTCGGGGCGCACGGTGATGGCGGTGAGTGCGAGCCCCTTCCTGACTCCCCGCACTCTGAATGCTGCTTCTCCATCCCCGGGAAGGGGCAGTCACCCTGGGGAGGTGTGCCGTGGGCTGACCCACGTCTCGTCCTGGCTGCAGAGCGGGCCCATGAACTACAGCCTGCCGCTGGAGGAGGTGCTGCCCTGCCTCTGCCTGCAGGTAGGCGCCCCGCTGGGCACCGTGGGGGCACAGCGGGAGGGGGGCAGGGCTGCCACCAATGCAGAGGGGTTGTGGGCACCGCGTGGCCCACTCCGGGGACACAACGAAGCCAGATGAGTCAGGAATCGACCCCAAATTGTTTTTCTACCCTCTGCTCTTCCCTCCAGGTCTGGCTGGAGATCCAGGACCCGCTGCGGGCCACCTTGTGCCCCTTCTCCCACGGTACCTACACCTGCGGCTGCTCAAGCATTGGGGTGCTGGGCCATGCAGGGACCAAGGGGATGCAGCAGGGGGCTGCGATGCACTGAGACCCCCGGGGCACCCACGCAGACCCCTCTCCCTGTGCAGACGCGGCGGCGTGGGAGCGGCTCTGGGCGCAGACCCGGCTGGTGCTGCACGACACGGGGCAGGCGCTCGCCTGCTCCATCTCGGCGCCCTGCGACCTCCCGGCCGAGCTGGTGCCCTGCTGGAGCCCGGCGCCCGGCGCGCCGTGCCAAGCCCTGCCGGACCTGCAGCAGCCCATCACGGGGCAGGTGAGCGTCCCCGGGGAGCCGGGGCACGTGGAGGGGTGGTGGGTGGCACTGACGGGGCAGCCCTTCTCCCCGCAGGGACCCCAGGAGTTCCGAGCGCTGCAGCTGCACCCCAAGCTCTGCGTGCAGGTAGGACGTGCCCCAAACCACCCCACAGCTGCCCCATGAGCAGCCCCACCGACCTGCTCTGTCTGTCAGGTGAGGAGCGGCGGGCAGGTCCGGCTGACGCAGTGCCTGCAGGACCGTGAGTACTGCCCCACACAGGGCGGGAGGGCAGAGGTAGTGCCAGGGACTGGATCCGGCCCTGGTGCTGAGCCCCTGCGCCCAGCCGCTGCGTCCTGTCCCCAGGAGCGCTGCCCGGCCGCGCCGATGACCTCCTGCTGATGGAACCCGGGGGGAACGCGTCGCTCTGCGCCCTGGAGCGGGGCAGCTGCACGCCCCTCGCCAGCTTCACCGCCACGGTAAGCGTCCCCTGGTCCCCAGCGCGGTGGCACCGCCGCCACGCAGCCGGCAAACCCCTTCCCCTCGCAGGGATCCGGCCGCCCGGGGCTGCTGGAGCAGGAGCTGCAGGAGGACGTGGCGTCGGGGCAGTGCGTGCAGGTCGGTACGGGCAGCGGGAACGCAGCGCCTGGGGGGCACGGAGCGGGCGGCGAGTGACGTGTCCTCGTCCCCGCAGCTCTGGCGCCCTGATAACAGCAGCGGGGTCGCGCTGTGGGCTTGTCCCATGCACAAATGTGAGTAAGGGGAAGGGCAGGGCTGCGGGGCGGCGCGCCGGGACCCCTCGCTGGGTGCTGACCCCCCGCCCCGCAGACCTGCGCACCCGCTGGGCGCTGGCCTGGATGGGGGTGCTGCTGTGCGCCGCCTGCATCCTGCTGCTGCTCCTGCTGAAGAAGGACGACCTGAAAGGTGAGCGGCCCGCGTAGCGGGGCTGTGCACCCCCCGGGGTGCTGGCCCAGCCCTCCGCCTCACCGCCTCCCCTCCCCGCAGGCTGGCTCAAGTCCCTGAGGGCCGGCTACGGCTCGGAAGGTGAGCAGAAGGGGTGTCCCCCCCCCCCCCTCCGGGACGTGGGCACCCCCGTGGGGTTCTCACTGACGCTCTCCCGCAGCCCCTCTCCGGGGACGCCGCATGCTCCTGCTGCACGCAGCCGAGCCGGCGGCGGAGCGTGCGGCCTGCGCGCTGTCGGCAGCCCTGCGCCCGCTGGGGATGGCCGTGGTGGCCGCGCCGGGCGGCGGCAGCGGGGCCGCGGCGTGGGGCACGCTGCCCTGGCTGCACGCCCAGCACCGGC
>NW_023304275.1:597-1179 GCF_011077185.1 Oxyura jamaicensis | reverse complement strand
GGAGCGGGCACCCACGGGGGACGGGGCGCACGTGGACCTGGCACGGGGCCCCCCCGGGGCGTGGGGACCCCCGCGAGGGGCGGGGCAGCGGGGAAGGGCGGCGGGACGGGGGAGTGGGAGGGGGATGGGATGGATGGGATGGGACAGGACGGGTGGGGTGGGACGGGACGGGACAGAGGTACAATCCTGTGGGAGCTGGGCAATTTCCCTCGAGCTCCATCCCGCCAGCTGTGGGGCTCACTGCCCCACTTTCTTCCCCAAAGTGGCAAGAAAAGGGTGACGGCCTCCCAACACCGTGGGGCCCCTCAGCCTCCTTACTCGCTGCCCGCAGCCTGGGCAGGGGGTGCAGGGAGGGCCCCTAGCTGCCCCTGACGCTCATCCACTTGTGTCCCCTGCCGAGACTCAGCGTCCCTGGGTCCCCCGCTCCCATCCCGTGTGGCACCGAGCCCCAGGCCCTGGCCCCAACGCCACGCGCCAGGTAATTAACGGCGCGTGAGCCCTAGGGAATTAGCAGGGCACCGTAGTTTGAGCTTCTAATCAAGAGTTTAATCACACAGCCTGCAAGCAGCGCGTCGCTCCGTT
>NW_023304275.1:0-497 GCF_011077185.1 Oxyura jamaicensis | reverse complement strand
CCCCCCCCGGGAACCTTGAGTGTAACTCGCAATTAATCAGCAGGTGCCCGCCGCTGCTTCGGGCCTGCCCTGCGGCTGCTCGCCGGACGAGGGGCGACCCGGTGGGACGGCGTGCTGCCTCCGCATCGCCCGCCCGCCACGCGGCTCCCTCCTGGCACGAGCGTGATGCCTGCCGCAAACCGACCCCGGGCCCCGTGGGGCCCCGCAGCCCTGGCTCTTGCCCACCCAGCGCCCTGCTTCGGGGCGATCGGCTCTGCTGGTGCCTGCCGTGTCTTGAGCCACCCCCCACGCGCCCGCTGCACCGCGCACCCCGCACTCCCACCGCCCCACGCCCCCCCTGCCCCCCACGCCCCCCACCTTTCCCAGCACCCCTCGGTGAGCCCCCAGCCGGCCGTGGGGTGCTGCCTGCCCCAGGGGACGTCCCCAGTCGCGCAGCCGCCCCCCTCTGCCCCACACGCATGTCTGGGGGGCTGCAGTGCCAGCCCGGGGGGCGCGGG
>NW_023304274.1:707-1477 GCF_011077185.1 Oxyura jamaicensis | reverse complement strand
CCCCCCCCAGGCTCTGCGGGTACCCCCCGTTCTACGACGAGAACGATGCCAAGCTCTTCGAGCAGATCCTGCGGGCCGAGTACGAGTTCGACTCGCCCTACTGGGACGACATCTCGGACTCGGGTGAGTCGGGGGGGGCTGGCACAGGAGCTGGGGGGGGGGGTCACACGAGGTGGGCTCTCACAGCCGCTCTGTGCCCCCCCCCAGCCAAAGATTTCATCCGGCACTTGATGGAGAAGGACCCCAAAAAGCGCTTCACGTGCGAGCAAGCCCTGCAGCACCCCTGGTAAGGATCGGAGGGGGGGGGTCTCCTCCCAAGGCTCGCTCCCCGGGGTGAGCTGCCCCCCCCCACCCCCCCCTAAAGCTTTGGGACCCCCGCTAATCCCCCCCCCACCCCAGGATCGCCGGGGACACGGCCCTGGACAAGAACATCCACCAGTCGGTGAGCGAGCAGATCAAGAAGAACTTTGCTAAGAGCAAGTGGAAGGTGAGCGTGGCCAAGGGGGTGGCTCGGGGGGAGTGGGTAGGGGGGGTCCGGGGGGGGGGCACGCAGCGGTGCCGGGGCGCGGTGACGGACGCCGTGCGGTCGGCAGCAAGCCTTCAACGCCACGGCCGTGGTGAGGCACATGAGGAAGCTGCAGCTGGGAACCAGCCAGGAGGGCCCCGGGCAGCCGACGCTGAGCAGCCCCTGCCACGGCCAGCGCCTGGGGGGGGGCTCCAGCAACGGTGAGCCCTGACGCCCCCCCCCCCCCCCCCCCCCCCCCCCCCCC
>NW_023304274.1:0-607 GCF_011077185.1 Oxyura jamaicensis | reverse complement strand
GGGGGGGGGCACAGCTGGATGGGGCAGGGCGTCTGGGGGGGGGTCTGGGGGGATCCTGCCCCTGATACAGGCTGCGGTGCCCAGCCTCACGGACCCCAAATACCCCCCCACACACCCCCAATCTGCTCCTTTTTGGGGGCAGAACCGTGAGGGGGGGGGCACCCTGCCCTGCTCCCAGCCGGCTCCAGGAGGGACCCCCTTTTTTTTGGGGAGGGGGCTGCCCCCCTGCAGGCCTGGAGCCGAGGTCTGCACGGGGTGGGGGCAGCTCCCAGGAGCACCCCCAGGCTGGGGGGGGGGGGGGCTCCAGCCGGGCCCTCTCCCTCCCTCCCCAGCCTGCCCCCCCCCCAGCATGTTCCAGGCGCGTTTTGGATGTTTCTATTTTATTGCTCGTAATAAAGGAAACAGGCGAAAGCCGCCCAGCTCGGCTCGGCCCCCCCTGGGGCCAGCAGCTCCCTCGGCGCCAGCAGCTCCCCGGGCCCACAGCGGGTGGGGGGACAGCCACGGCGCTGCCCCCGCCCCCCTCCCTTAGGGCTTCGTGACCCCCATTTAGGGCTTCGTGACCCCCCTTTTAGGGCTTCGTGACCCCCCTTTTAGGGCTTTTCGTCCC
>NW_023304273.1:0-1479 GCF_011077185.1 Oxyura jamaicensis | reverse complement strand
GGGGGGGGGGGAAGAGGGGTCATCACCTGCCCCCCCCCAAAAAAGAATAAACAACCCTGCGGGCTGGCAGGGCAGGAGCAGGCCATGCCCGCAGGGCACCGCGTGCCGGGCTATTTCGGGCCCTGCTGATAACGCCCCGCGGAGATGGGTGCCGCGCCGGGGGGGGGGCGCAGCACGAAGAGGGGGGTGTGCGTGTGTCCCCCCCCCCCGTCCCGTCCCGCCATCGCCCCCCCTACTTGTGCAGGACGGCGATCTCGTTCTCCAGCCCGGCCTCCTTCCCCTCCAGCGCCTTCTTGGCGATGCACTTGATGGCCACCAGCTTCTGGGTCGCCTTCTCCTCCGCCAGGACCACCTCGGAAAAGGCCCCCCTGGTGCGGGAGGAGAGGGGTGAGCCCGGGGGGGGGGGGGGGGAAGGACGCAGGGCGGGGGGCACTGCCGGAGCCGCCGCGCTGCCATTGCCATGGAGACAGGCAGAAAGTCCGGCTATTTATAGGAGAAAGGCGAGCGGCAGCCGCCCGCTGGGACGGCCGGGCCGTGGGACACGGGGCCCGACGGTGCCGGGGTGCTCGGGGCACCCTGTAACCCCCCCCTCCCCGGCCCCCCGCCCCGCTGCTCGTCCCCGTCCCAAGGCCGGGAGGGGACAGCGGCCCCGGGGGACGGCCCCACGGTGGGACACCCCGGCCGCACGCCCCCCGGGGGGACCCAAGGTGCCGTGGGGGGCCCAGAGGTGCCCAGGTGGGGCAGGTGGAGGGCAGGGCGCTGGCACTGCGGGGCCCTAATCCCGTCTGTAATTAACCCGGTAATCCGCCCTAAGAGCCTTACGGCACCCAGGCAGCGCCGGGTGCCACCGCGTGCCCCTCGGGGGGACGGGGACCCTCCGGGACGGCACCCTCGGATGGGGGGCACAGCGTGGCACGGCCCCACGGGGCGGGTAGCGCCATGTCTCCCACCTGTCCCCGTGTCCCTTCCCTGTCCCCGTGTCCCCCCTGCGTCCCCGCGCCCCCAGCCCAGCCCCACGGGTGCCGTCCCGCGGCGGTGGCACCCGCCTCGTGCCAATATTTGAGCTGGCACGGTTCCACGGTGCCACCCGGCCAGGGACGGTGGTGGCAGTGTCAGCTCCGGTGCCACCTGCGACTCACGTGCCCAGGACCTCTCGGAAGTCGTAGATGCGACGGATGTCCTCGGTCCGCTTCTTCCAGCCGGGCCCGTCCCGCCCCAGCGGCATGGTGGCCTGGGCCTGCGGGGCACGGCGGCGGTGGCGGGGTGGCACGGCGGGTGGCACGGGGTGACGCGGGGTGACACGGTGACACCGGGGCTGCGACCCCACGGGCTCGGTGACACGGTGCTGGGACCCCACGGGCCGCGGCACCGGGCGTGACGGGTGTCAGGGCGCGGGGACGCAGGGACAGCGGTTACCGGGGACGGTCCCCGCGTGCTCCCGGTCCCGCGTGGGCACCGCCGGGCTCCGCACCGGGGCTG
>NW_023304272.1:0-1003 GCF_011077185.1 Oxyura jamaicensis | reverse complement strand
CGGTACCGGGCACCGGGCGCCCCATGGCCGAGCGCTGCTCCCGCCGGTGGCGGTGCCGGTGCCCGGTCCCCGCCCCGGGCCGGCCCCGCCGCATTCCTCCGGCGGCACGTGCAGCCCCGCCCGGTGCGCGCCGCCGCGACCTGCTTTCGGCCGCGCTTCCTGCGGCGGCCCCCGCGCGGCGCAGACACGCGTGGGAAAGCAGCGAGGCAGGGCGGGGGGGTGGCGGCGGGGGGGGGCTTTATTTCCGTACCGGGACACGCGGGGGGGAAGGGAAGGACCCGCGCCCACGGGGGCCGTGCCAGCACCGGGACCCCCGTGCCCTGATTGTGAGCCTGTGAGCGTAGCTCGGTCACATACGGTGGTCCCGGGGGGGCGGTCGAGGAGCCCCCACCCGTGGGGCCCCCCAGGCTGTGTGTGTGGGGGGAGGTGGGGGGCAGACACGGAGCCCCCGAAACGCTCCAGCCGCGGGGCAGGGAGCGGTGCAGGCGCCCGCTCGTCCCCGCTCACTTCTTCTTCTTCTCCTGCGTGCTGGTGAACCAGGAGTCCAGCAGCTTCTTGCTGTAGTAGAGCTGCCAGCCGTGCACCTGGGCGGCCACCACCACCACCAGGTACATGACGGAGACGGCGGAGAAGCCGAAGATGAAGCGGTAAGCCTTGCCGTGCCGGTACAGCTGCTGCGCCATGGGGAACATCTCCATGGCCCCGTAGATGAGGGGAGCCACCGAGAAGAGCCCGGTGCTGATCATGGACAGCACCAGGTAGCTGATGTTGTTGCGGGGGAAGGAGAGGAGGCCCAGGAGGGAGGGCAGGATGCTGAGCAGGTACGGGTACTCCCACTGGTACGGCATGGCCACCCGGTCGTGGGGCAGCAGCTTGAGGTGCCCCACGCACATCTGCGCCAGCAGCAGCAGCCACAGCCCCACGTGCACGTAGATCAGCCGCTTGATCTCCGACTTGAGGGCCACGCTGCGGGGGGGAGGCTGTCAGCCACCGGGGGGGGGGG
>NW_023304271.1:0-1215 GCF_011077185.1 Oxyura jamaicensis | reverse complement strand
GCCGGCTCGCATGGAGCCTTCATCGCCCTCCACCTCCTCGCCCGGGAGCCCAAGCGCTACCAGGCGTGCGCCCTGCGCAACCCCGTCTCCAACCTGCCCGCCCTGCTGGGCACCTCCGACATCCCCGACTGGTGAGCGTCACCCGCCCCTCGCCGTGCTGCGTCGCTCCGGGCCCTGGGCACCACGTCACCCCCCCCCCGCCTCCCTCCTGCAGGCGCTACGTGTCCCTGGGGCTGCCCTACTCCTTTGAGCGGGTGCCCCGTGCCGAGGACCTAGCCACCATGCTGCAGCGCTCGCCCATCGCCCAGGTGCACCGGGTACGGCACAGGGGGATGGACGCGGGGGGGGGGGGGTAGGGGTGGGGGGCTGAGCACCCACCCCTGCTCGTGCCGCAGGTACGGGCGCCGGTGCTGCTGTGCGTGGGTGCCCGGGACCGGCGGGTCAGCCCCACGCAGGCGCTGGAGCTGTACCGGGTGCTGCGGGCCAGCGGGGTGCCGGCACGGTGAGCGGGGCGCAGGGGTCGGGGGAGCAGGCAGGGAGCCCTGGGGCGCCGGCTGAGCATCCCCTGCCCGCCCCCAGGCTGCTGTGGTACCCGGAGGGCGGCCACGCGCTGGCAGGCACAGAGACGGAGGCCGATGTTTTTGGGAACTGCGCCCGCTGGTTCCTCCAACACCTGAGACAGCCCCGGCACAGCCCCTAGCACCTGCAGCTGCCCTGTGGCCGTGCTGGCCTTGGAGTAACCGGGGGTCCTGGGGAGGGCACCGGGACCACAGGAGAACGGAGCAAGTGGCGGCACAGGATGGAAATGGGGATGTGGGCTTGCCTCTAAATAAACGTGTGCCACCTCGTGCAGAGCTGTCCGGTGCATCTTGGCCACGCTGCAACACAGACAGGCTGGCTCCACTCCCTTTATTGGGATCGGGGGGGCAGGCGGGGGGGGGCCACCCCTCCAGCCGCCCGCAGCCCGGCTCAGACCATCTTCATGACCTTGTGGATCCAGTCGACGTAGAGCGAGACACGGATGAAGAGGGCGGGCTGGTCGGTGCGGGCGCAGACCCGGGACGGGGTGATCACCCCCTCCAGCACCCAGCAGTCGGCGGTCAGGCAGGCCAGGGGCCCTCCGTAATCTCCCTGCGGGGCCAAAGAGCTCTGTGACCCCCATCCCGGTGGGGTGGCCCCGAGCCCACCCGGCCCCGCGGCTCCTGGCCCCACTCA
>NW_023304270.1:0-1634 GCF_011077185.1 Oxyura jamaicensis | reverse complement strand
GGGGGGGGCCCGGCGGCGGCGCGGGAGCCCCGCGAAAGGGCCCCAAGAAGCACAAGTCGGGGCTGGCGGCGGACCGCGCTGTTGTTGTTCTCAACGTGGTCCGCCCCGCGCCCATATAAAGGCGGGAGGCGGCGCCCGCCCCGCCAGAGCGCGGCGGCGGCGGCGCGGAGCGGAGCGGAGCCGGAGAGCAGCGCCCCTCCGCCCGGCCTCCGCCACGCCGCGCCTGCAGCTGCCCGGCCGCCTATCCGCTCCCCCCACGGCATCATGTCGGTGGAGCTGGAAGAAGCCGATCTGCCCCTGACCGAGGCGGAGGAGGCGCCGATCGCGGCGGAGAAGAAGGCGGCCGCCAAGAAGGCGAAGAGCGCCGGCGGCAGTGGCTCCTCGCTGTCGCCTTCGAAGAAGAAAAAGAACAACAAGAAGAAGAACCAGCCGGGCAAATACAGCCAGCTGGTGGTGGAGACGATCCGTAAGCTGGGCGAGCGCAATGGCTCCTCGCTGGCCAAGATCTACAACGAGGCTAAGAAGGTGGCCTGGTTCGACCAGCAGAACGGCAGGACCTACCTGAAGTACTCCATCAAGGCGCTGGTGCAGAACGACACGCTGCTCCAGGTCAAGGGCACCGGCGCCAACGGCTCCTTCAAGCTCAACAGGAAGAAGCTGGAGGGTGGCGGGGACGGGGGCGCGGGCAGCAGCGCCCACAAGTCCCACAAGAAGGCGGCGGCCTCCGCGTCCCGGCGGGCGGAGAAGAAGCCCGCGGCCAAGAGCAAGAAGCCCGAGAAGAAATCCCACAAGAAGGGAGCAGCCAGCAGCGCGGCGGCGAAGAAGGACAAAGGCAAAGCCAAGAAGGCCACCAAGAAGGGAGCCGCGTCCCCGGGGGGCAAGAAGGTGAAGAAGTCCGCAAAGCCTAAGGCGCTCAAGAGCAGGAAGGCATGAGAGCGGGGCGCGGGGAGCCCCGGGCGGGGGGCGGAGGGGCCCCCTCTCCCCGCCAGGACTGGGAGCCCCATGGCACGGACTGCTCTGAGGACAGACCCCCGGGGACCCGCTTTGTGTCGCCGACTCGGCTCCGCAGCCGCTGCCGTGCGCGGTGAGCGGGGCTGCGGCTGCCCCAGCCCCCCCTTACCCCCGCCCCCCCCCCCCCAGACCCTCCGGCGCCATCACCCCCCCACTCCCCATCCCCGCGGCTTCCCCCCCATCGCGCCCCTTTGTTTTCGGCCGTGCCCCTCCCCGCTCGTCGACGGTTTCTGGTGCCCCCCACCCCCCCCCCCCCTTCGGCCCCTTTCCCGCCCGGTTCCCATAGCAGCCGCTCCGCGGCGCCCCCGCGCCACGTGGGCCGGCTCCCGCCGCCCGCGCCCCCCTCCCCGCCCCGCCCGCCGGGCGCACCGTGCCTGCTCGCGGCCATTTCGAAAAGCCACGGCGCCCCCTATTGGCTCCCGGCCCCCGGCGCCATAGCAACGGCCCGTCGGGCGCCAATTGGCTGCCGCGGCGTCTGGCGCTCTTAAAGGGCCGGGGCTCCCCTGCGGCCTCCCGCCCCTGGCGGCGGGCGGGGGAGCCCGGGGGGCCCGGCGCAGGGCCCCGCGGCTGCCGTCGAGGTCGCATCTCCGATGGCCTTTACGTTCTTCTGTTTTCTTTCTTTT
>NW_023304269.1:0-1395 GCF_011077185.1 Oxyura jamaicensis | reverse complement strand
GACGGGGCGGGCCGGGGCCGCCGCCCCCCGCCGGCCGCAGCCTTGGGGCGCCCCGTCGGCGCTCCCCGTCGCTCTCCCCGTGGCGCCGCCCGGCCCGGCAGGTGCCCGCCGTACCTGGATGTTGCGCTTCTCGCAGGCCGGGCCGGTGCCCTGCACCACGCTGTCCAGCACGGTGACCATGCCGGCGGCCGGGCTGACGAAGCAGGAGTTGCGCGCCGCCCGGATCGTCTCCTCGATCTCGGCGAAGCGGAAGACGCAGAGCGCCGAGAGCGGCCGCCCGCCGCCGCCGCCCGGCCCGGCCCGCTCGAAGACGCCGAAGAGCAGCTCCTCCTCGGGCGGCGGGGCCGCGGCCGGGCCCGAGGGGCTGCGCCAGGCCGCCCGCGCCGGGAAGACGGAGACGAGGCGGGTGAAGGCGTCGGCGGCGCCGCCGCAGCGCAGCCCCAGCTGGATGTAGGACTCGGTCAGCTTCTTGGTCTCGCCGCTGCCGTTGAGCGTGGCCTCGGCCGCGTCGCCCAGGCAGATGCGGGCCAGCAGGCTGTGCGAGGGGCTCTCCTTGTCGCCCGCGTTGGCCTCGCTGTTGAGCGCCAGGTAGGCGTAGGGGCGGCGGGCGGGCGGCGCGGCGCCGCGCTGCAGGAAGGCGCGCACGAAGCTGAGCTTGTGGCGCGCCTTGGCGACCTGCTTGATCTTGAAGATGTTGTCGTCGGAGGGGTTGATGTCGAAGGTGAAGAGCTTGGCCAGGTCGCCGCGGGCGTTGAGCGCGCGGATGGCGATCTCGGGCGTGTTCTCGAAGCGGTGGTCCTCCAGGCTGCGGTTGCGGGGGAAGAAGGGGCTGCCGAAGCCCGTGTAGGTGGCGGCCACCAGCAGCCGCGCCCCGCCGCCGCCGCCGCCGCGGCGCAGCACCAGCCCCACGGTGGAGGCGTTGGGGTGGTTGGCCGCCACGTTCAGCATGCTGGGGAAGACGGTGACCGCGTCGCTGCCGCCCGGCGGGAAGCGCACGGCCACGGCCGAGATGTTGGCCATGCTGCGGAGCTGGCAGAGGCCCTGGTAGATGGAGCCGCAGACGACGAGGACGCCCTGCTCGGGGTCGGGCTGGAGGATCTTGTTGTAGTTGTTGGTGAGCACCTTGGGGTGCTCGCAGGAGGCCTGCGGCAGCTGCGGCGCGTGGCACAGGGGGCTGTCCAGCACCGGTCCCACCGCCGCCTCCGCCTGCAGCGCCAGCTCGCCCCCCGACAGCTGGAACAGGCGGTTGACGGCCGCCAGGTAGACGCGGGAGCCGGGGCCGTCCAGCGCGAAGTTGTTGGTGGGGGTGGGTGAGAGGAACTTGCGCTGCACCTCCAGGCCGGCGGCGCGGCCGGGCAGCAGCAGCGGCAGCAGCGGCAGCAGCAGCGGCAGCAG
>NW_023304268.1:25160-48539 GCF_011077185.1 Oxyura jamaicensis | reverse complement strand
CTGGCCGGAGCCGTTTCCCCCGCTGCCCCCTCGGGATCGGCCTCCTCTCGCCCAGCCTCGGCGCCCCCCCCGGCCCTCCCCAGGCTCCCCCCTTCGCCGCCGTCCCCTTCCTCCCCTCCTCGCCGTGCGCTCTCTCCTCTCTCCCCTCCTCTCCCTCTTTTCCTTTGTTTGCCATCTCGCTCCCTGTCTCTGACGCGTACGCAGCTCCATCCAAGTGCAAGAGTGGGATTTGCCAGAATTATTTCCGAAAAGCTGCCCGGGGGGTGGGGGGGGGTAGGGCTGCCGGGGAGGGGGGCTCTGTAACTGCAACCAACTGTGGGTTGAGCTGGCGGAGGAGCGGGGGGGTCCCCGCCTGCCCCGGCTGCAGGGGGCACCGCGGTGATGGCCAGGGCAGAGCCTGGGAACGGGCGGGAGGTGGGGGCCTGGCCGGGGCCCGAATGCCAGCACAATGGAGCGGAGCTGGGTGTGCGCGCGGGGAGACGAGCAAATCTAAATATTTACCGGCTCTAAAGGCAATCGTGAGAAAAATATGGAGCCCTGGGGAGAGGCAGCTCCTCTCCACGCAGCCCGGCCGCCCCTCGCGCATCCCCAACGTCCCTGGCCACCCTGCAGCCGCTGCCCTCGCCCCGTGCAGGGCAGGAGCCCGGGGCTACCACTGCCTCGCGGCAGGGACTGGGTCCCCGTCCCTCTCCCGGTGTGACTCTCACCCTGGGGCAGCCGTGCTCAGGGGCCGGTGGCCGTCCGCCTGCCCGGCCCCAGGTGGGTCTGCGATGGTGCAGCCCTGCAGGGCACGTCCCCAGGGGACAGGCAGCGCTCTGCCCCCCCCCCCACCCCCCCAGAGACCCCGGGCACTCCCAGGTGGCCGAGCCCCCCCCCCCCAGATGTGGGACTTCCCGCCAGATGCCTCCAAAATCCTAAAGCCAGGCTCCGGAGCACGCGGGGACGATGCTTGGTCACCCCAGGAGGGGGACGCACGCCGGGGGGACGGTCCCCAGGCTGTGGGGACATGGTGAGCAGCGTGCTGAGCCGGGTGCGTGTGTGGCTTGCTGGAGGCAGCTTGGCGGACTCTGCTCCGTGCCGGAGCCCCAGGGAGTCCAGCTGCCTGGCACACAGGCAGGGCTTTTTTTTTTCCCCTCTTTTATTTATGAAAAAAAAAAAATCCTCTTTTTTTTTTTTTTCTTTTTTGGTGTGTGTGTTCGTTCTCGGAATAATGAAGTCCAGATTTCCCTCATGTTGGAAAGATTTGATCCCGGCTCTGCTCGCTGCGCCTTTGCTTGGGGCTGGGAGGAGATGGGGGGGAACAGGAGGGATGGGGATGGGACCCCTGGGGATGGGGGGGGGGTGCAGAGGGAGGGGGGGGATGCTCCTCACCTGGGCGAAGCGGGAGCGTGCCGCAGTGCTCGCCGCTGCGCTCGCCTCGCCCTGCAGCTTGGCGTTGTGCCCGCAGCTGGGGGTAAGCCAGCCCCCCCATTTCTGCCCCCTCCCAGGCTGCAGAGTGGGGCTTGGCTGCCACTTGCCCCCCCCACCCCCCCTCTCCCTCTGGGGCCCTTCCTAGCTGACGAGATGTGCGTACGGGCGATGAGCATGGTGGGGGCACGTCAGGCTTGCTTCCCCCCCCCACGGGGAGGGTGCCCCCCTCTCGCTACCGGTGGGGTCGGGCTGGGTGGGCACCGCGGGGTCTCTGCCTTCTCCCTCCAGGCTCGTGCTGCAGCTCTGGGAGGGGACCTGCGCGAGGACAGGGACACCGGCATGCCGGCTTTGTCTACCCGACACCGCTCCGTGTCCTACGGCATCCTCAACTGACATCCACCCTCCTGTGCCCTCTCCAGCAGGCGTGCCCCCCCCACACCCCGGACAGCCCCGTGCCCCGGGACCCCGGCGCGTGCACACCATGCCTGTGGTCAGCGTCCTCCTCTGGGCCACCCTGCTGACTCTGGGCTGGCGGGCCGCCCACGCCAAGGACTACGTGCCTGCCACCCCCCGGGTGCAGCTCTCCTTCAAAGGTAAGAGCAGCAGGTTGGGGGGGGGGGGTGGCAAGGGGAGGGCGGGAGGTGACCCCCGCAGCCCTTTACGAGGCCACCGTCCTCTGGGCATCTCCTTGCTGGGAAATCCCGCTGGGATCCGCGTCCCTGGGGGGTTCCCATGCCGTGTCCGTCCCGTCCCCCCCCCCCACCCCCCCGGCACACGGCCGGGTGCCTCCCTCCATCTGGAGAGGCTCCGTGGCTGGGAGCCCCAGCGTGGAGCTGGTGGGGCCAGACAGCAGCTTGATGCCGACCCCAAGCTGGTATTAACGCCTGGAGCTGGCAGGGAGCCGGGGGTTGGGGGGGGGTTGTGTGTGGGGGGGGAAGGGGTTAACCCTTTGGTACCGGGGGTGTGGGTGCTTCCCGACTCACCCGGTGGGATGGGAGAGGTGATGGACGGAGCGGGGCTGGGGGCCGGGGTGCCCGCACCCCTCCTCCCTGTATCCCGGGGGGGCTGTGAAGCTCATTGTCCCCACCGCTCTTCGTCTCTTTGGACTCTGCCCCCTGGGGACCCCCCCAGAACGGGCTCCTCCCGGGCAGGGCTTGGGTGTGCGCCCGGCTCTCCCCACCCTGCAGTCCGGGGGGGTTACGGGCTCCGGTGGCTGCTTACAGGGTCCTGGGGGGCTGCGCCCCCCCGGGGTTTGCAGAGCGAAGCAGCGGAGGGCACCAGCCGCGGCCCCCGGCGGGTCAGGGCGGGCTGCTGGAGGTGACGGCTGGCCTCGGCACGAAAATCTGTGGTATGAAGGGGCCGGGGACAAGCCCGGGCGAGAGGCAAGGGAGCGATTCCTGCCCGGAGCAGGGCTGGCTGCTGCTTGTGCGGCTGAGCCGGGCCCCGCAGGCACCCCGCGGCCCGGCAGGGCTGCTTGCTGCCTGGAAGAGAGCACGGCGGGGGTTTGGCTGCTGCCAGGGCAAGGCTGGGGCGTTGGGAGGCCGTGCTGCTGGTTTCCACCTGCAGACACATCCTGACCCCGGTGCGGGGACGTCCTCGTGTCCCCCCCGGGCTGCAGGTAGGCCAGGGGTGTTGGGGTGCCCCAGCTGGCAGAAGGGCACGGGGTGCTTTGGGGCAGGGGTCCGCATCCTCTCCCCGCTCAGAGGCTCCTGGGGAAGCTGGGGACGTGCTCCTGCTGCCTGGCACGGCACGCGTTAACGCCTGTCGCTGCTATGCAGCCACCTGGCGAGCCCCAGGCAGGCAAATTAATCCTGAATAAGCACGGCTGGGCCAGGAATGCCGTGGGATTGGGTCCTTCACGGGGGCGTCCGGCCCCGGCCCGCTACCTGTGGGCTCTCAGACGTGTCACCCGTCCCTTCCCAAGCCCCGCTCCAGCGGAGGAGAACGGGGCCTCGGGCAGGGCTGGGGCTGCTGCTGGGACGGGGACAGGGATGGGGACGTGCCCCCAGGGACAGCCCTGGGAAGGGGACAGGGCTGAGGCAGTGCCTGCAGCATCCTTCTGGCCGGAGCTGCCCGTCGGAGGCCGGAGCATCGCTGGGGGTGCTGGACGTGGTCCTGCAGGGTGCTGGGGGGGCTGGCGGCACCCCCGTGTTTCCCCCCCCCAGCCTCAGACGCGCTGCCTGGAGCCCGGCCAGCGCCGGGAGCATCTCCGGGTTTGTTTGCCTCGCTTGTTATCGCTCGCACGGGGAGGAAGTGGCGTTCGTCGCAGCTCCCGGGGGCCTGCGTCATCCTCTACTCTAAATTGTACTCGTAGTGCTTAGGGGAAAGGGGAAAAAAAAAAAATACGGAAAGGCTGCGGTGTCAAGGGGCTGGCGCCTGCGTCCCCTGCCCTGGGGTGGGACCGGTGGGGACCCTGCGGCTCCGCTGCCCGTCCTCCCTGTCAAGGCTTTCCTGTGCCGGCGGCCGCGGTGGCCGGGCAGGAAGGTGGCCAGCATGGAAAGAACAGCGCGGTCCCGTGCTTCCCTGGAAGAGGGAGAGGCCGCGGAGTGGCTCTGTTTTGCCAACAGCTCTTCCCGGCTCTCCGCTCTGTGCCGGCCAGAAATAGGGTGGATATTTTTAATCATCTTCTTGCTAGCGATTTCCCCCTCTCCCGGGCGCATCCTGCTTGCCCCCCTCTCCTCCGGTTTCCTCCGGGCCGGGTGGGTTCGGGCACCGAGGACGTCAGCTCCCCCAGGCTGAGCTTTCCCAGGAGGTGACGGGGAGAGGATGCGGGAGGTGGCGGTGATTCAGCGGCGGCCGTGCGGGGAGGAAGGCACAGCGCCGCGGGGCGCCCGCGGGGTCAGGGCCCCGGGCCGGGCTTCAAAAGGGAGCCGCTGTCCCCGGCGGTCACGGCTGTCACCGCTGGGAACCGTCCCATTCGGCGGGGTCACCATCCCACCCGGGCAGCGGGAAGGGCTGGGTGGGCAGCAGGGCGGTTCCGCTCCTTCCCACCTATTTCCCCCATCCGAGTGGGGAAAAAAAAATAATAAATCACTTGGAAAAAAAAAAAAATAATAATAATAAAAATTCACATCCCGGAGCGGGACCGCGCTGCTGCCCGCTCCCTGCCTCAGTTTCCCTGCCCATGTCCTGGGACGCTGCGTGCCCGCCGGGGGCTGCCGGTGGCAGATGGCCGGAGGGGGGCCGGGGGCCGGGGCCGCCCAGGCGCCCGCCTAAGCTGCTGCAGCTGTGGGACGCGCGTGATGCCGGCGGCTTCAAATAAACACGGCCAGATGGGGGGGACGCGCGGGCAGGGACAAGGACAGCCAGCTCCGGGGACGCACCAGGCTCCCGCAGCGCCCTGTCCCCTCGCCCGCTGCCTCCTCCCTCCGATATTTTGCCCTTCCTCCGCTATTTATTTTTTTCCCCCAAAGCACCGGCGGCGAACGGTGCTGAATTTGATACCGCTGGAAGAAGGGGAAGGATCCAACTGCCTTGAGAAATGTGGCAGGATCCGCCGCCGGCCCCCTACCTGGAGCAATCTGAGCTGCTTCCTTCCCCGCCGCCTTTTTGGCGGGCAGCAAATTGCCTGGAAAAACGCGCGGCTCCCCGGGCTGGGGAAATCAAGATTTCCCAAAACCGAGGAGGAGCAGCGAAGGCGGTGCGTGGCGGCGGCGGCTCACGCCGAGTAGGTTTCCAGGGGTCGTTTTTCAGCCAGGCTTTCCAAAACCCCGCTCCCTCTTGGCTGGGGATGAATCAGCGTTTTGGCTGACAAAAAAAAAAAAAAAATTTTTTTTTTTTTTTTTTTTTTTTTTTTTTTTTTTTTTTTTTTTTTTTTTGGACCGTGCCCAAATCACCCCGCTCTGGAGCTGGCCGATTTGATGCGGGGCTTGACCGGGCGCCGCGGCACCTGTGGTGGAGAGGGCCGGGACCCGTCCCCGGGGGGCTGCAGGCGGCTCAGGGGCGCAGCGAGCAGCGCTGGCAGCCGCCGTGCTCGGTGGCGCGGGAGCCGGAGCCATTTCATCTCCGAGCCCCCGTCGGGCTCTTTCGGCTCCCTACCACCTGTGAGTCGGTTAAATGGGAAAAGAGCTTGGCTCGGGGCCACGGAAACTCTCTTATTACATGTAATTAGCTTAATTACATCATAAATAACCCATCAAGGGGTAGCGAAGTGATGCTCAAACAAATAAGCAATTCCGCTTTCATAAGGCAACCCACCCGGCTCTTTGATCAGCCCCAATAACAACAAATGGGGACAAATCCAGACCCACCCTGCTCCCCTGGTCCCTGTCCCAGCCTGGCTTGGGCCTTCCACCTTCCCCAGAAGGCAGCATCCGCAAAGCAGCCTGCAAAAATTCGGGGAAATTGGGGAAACCTCCCCAAAACGTGGGGAGCTGGCAGGGCGAAAGGCCCTGGGCAGGTCCGTGGGACGTGGCCATGCCCCCATCGCGCTGCATTGGGTCCTGATCCCGGCACGGCCCCGCACTGATCCCTGCCCCGATGGGGCCGCTCCGCCTGTCCCCAGCTGTCCCCACACCCCGGGGACCGGCGCAGGCATCGCAGCGCAGCCGGGCGGCTCTGTCGGCACGTGAATTAAATTCATTCCCCCAGATTAAAATAAAGAAAAGGGCTCCCAAAAGGCACCGTCATCTCTGCTGCCAGGAGCGGGCAGAGCGGTTATTGAATATAAACACGGCGTGTAATTTACATGCTAATTATGTTGAATGCACTACAAGCCCGTAATTAGAAACTAATTAGGTGAGATCGGGTGTAATTGGTTTCGCAGGCACGGTGGATGGGCTGATGGAGCACCTGGGGAGGTGGCCGCCCTGTCCCTGATGGGATTAACCCTTCGCACCAGTCCCCCGCCCCTGGGGTGTCCCCAGTTCTGCTTTTTAGGGACCTGCAAAACCTCACCTGTGCTTCAGGGACCACGGCGGGGCCACAGTGCCACCCCACTGCTGTCCCCTGGGAGCTGGGGACAACTCCTTCCTCCCGGCTGGGACAAGGGCACGCGCCTGACCGGGTGGGTGGCGGCCGCTAGGTGCACGGAAAAGCTGTAAATATGGGACAAAACCGAGGGGAATTGGGCTTTACGGAGCGCGTGATGGGGCTGTGCTGCTCCCAGCCGGGGTCATTAAATCTCGTGCTCCCGGCCACGGAACGGCGATGGAGAGGTGACACCAAGGTGACACCACGAGGCCCGCGTGGCAAGAAGGGCTGGGGCGCCGAGCAGCCCTCCCTGCGGTCCCCCTGTCAGGGGCAGCTGGGGGGAGCTGGCCCCCAGCCGGGGGCCTGCAGGCAATTAAAAGGGGATTAAGCTCAGGGCCAGGCGGGAGCAGGGTGTGCTCATCAGGTGTGTCCAGTAACGAGCTGGCTCCTCCGGATCCCTGCCAGCTGGGGGCTGGGGGGCCCGGGAACGGGAGGTCAGAGGTCGGGGGGGGGCTCACCCACCTGCCCGTCAGCAGCAGAGCGAGGGGCCACGCGTGCCCTTGGTGTCACGGGGCTGTGGGCAGCACGGCAGGGGTGCAGCCCTCCCACCGGGATCGCTGGGGCGTGGGGGTGCCACATCCCGTGGTGCCGTTCCCTGGAGCAGGATGGGGCCGCGTCACGTCACCCCCCCAACCCCGACGGGCATCCCCAGGGGTGGGCGAGCACCCGCAGGCGCCCCCTCCCCAGGCAGATCAGGGGAGATCCCCCCCCCACGTCCCAGAGGTGCTGGGGTGGGAGGGGACCGCTGGGACACGGCCGGCGCCCCGCGGGACGCGGGAGCAGAAGGTCGGGGAGGTCTCAGGCGCTCGGCGTCCTGGCCAGGAGCGGCCGCTGGCCGCTGGCTCCGTGCCCGGCCGTGCCTGGAAGCCAGCTCGCTCCTTCCCGGAGCAGACCCAGCGCTGCGTGCGTGCCTGCCCTGCGGGGAGGGGAGGCCGGGGGCCTGCCCCCAGCCCCACAGGGCCCCCCGCAGCACCCATCACACGCCAGCCGGGTCTGGCAGCTGGTGGAGCTGGCTTCTGCTGGGTGCTGGTGGCGTGCCCTCGGGGCGGCACCTCCCGAGGGAGCGGCACCCAGCACAGGAGGCGTCCCCGGGGGGGGGGGGGGGGGCGCCGGCCCCCCCCCCCCCCCTTGTGCGCTGCGCGGGCTGGGGGGGGGGGGGGGGGGGGGGGGCCAGGGGGGGGCAGCATTCCTCCTTCTGCCCCCCCCCACCCCCCAGTCTCGCCGGTGCCCTGCCCCTGCCGCGTGGTCCTTGGCACCGTCCCACATCATCTGCAGCACTTCTGCCTTCCATCTGGCTGCCTCGCTGCACTTGTGAATATTCATGACCCTCATTATCCTCTTTCACTCGTTTCTCCCACACTCAGGCTAAAAATAACTCCCAAAGGGGGGCGCGGGGTGTGGGGGGGATCTGTCCCCCCCCACACGCGCACACCCATGAGTTGGCTCTTTTGGCTCCCTGCTCCCCTGTCCTAGGGGTTGCGACGTGGGGACGCTTCAACAGGGGACTGGAGCAGGGGGACAATGCCAGTGCCAGAGATTTCAGGAGCCGCAGGCTCCTGGCTGGGACAACCAGCCCCCTTCGTGCCCCGTCTCGGTGGGCATCCCCGTTCTGCTGCTGGGGGCTGGCTCTCGGCGCTGCCCCGTGTCCTGGCCACCCTTGGCCGTCCCAGCCGGTGTCCCCAGCCGGGCTGGCAGGGCTGGGTGCTCCTTGGCACTGGGGCCGGATGCCCCGAGGCCGTGGGAGGCCGTCAGGGTGCTGACGTGCTGCCCCGCGCCCTGCAGAGCTGAAGGCCACCGGCACCGCGCACTTCTTCAACTTCCTGCTCAACTCCAGCGACTACCGCATCCTGCTGAAGGACGAGGACCATGACCGCATGTACGTGGGCAGCAAGGACTACGTCCTCTCGCTCGACCTGCACGACATCAACCGCGAGCCCCTCATCGTAAGCTGCCGCCGCTCGGGACGGAGGGCTGGGGACCCGGCGGGGACGTGGGGCTGGGTGTCCCGAGGGTCCTGCGTGGTGGGGCTGGGGCTGGGAGGGGGCCAGCAGCCCCGCACTCCCCATCTCCTGTGTTTCCGCAGATCCACTGGCCTGCCCCCCCGCAGAGGATTGAGGAGTGCATCCTGTCGGGCAAGAACAGCAACGTAAGTGTGACCAGCGCCTGCCGAGCTGCCCCTGCTGCTCCCACCCTGTCTCCGGAGCTGGTGTCCTGCTCCGAGGCCCTGCTTGGGTCACCGGTGGCTTTCGAGTCCCTGTGTTGTCGGTGACTCCAGCCGTCCCCGGGGCTTTCGTGTCCACCGTGAGCCCCCTTCTGGTAGTGGCAGAGGGGTTGGCGGCCACCAGGCGGAGGGGAATTCGTGCCATCATGTCCTCCCTTGGGAAAGGCACCCCCAGGGTCCGTGTGCTGGGTGTGCTGGGACAGGGGCGGCACTCGGGGGTGTCGCCGTGTCCTGCCGTCCCTTCTGTGCCAGCCAGGCACGTCCAGGGGAGCCTTCGTGGGCGAGCAGGAGGCACAGCTCCCCACGTGGCTTCATCCCCCTGGCAGAGCTGTACCCCCAGGTGTGCCAGAGCCATGGCCCACACCAGCCCGTGGCCCACACCAGCCCATGGCCCATGCCAACCCATGCCCCATGCCCGCTCATACCCAACACCAGCACATGTTCCATGCCCAGTGCCAGCCTCCCACCCTCCTGTCTCGGTCTCCCTTCTGCCTTCCCAGCTCTTTCCCCTGTGCCGGGGGGCTGGACCCCGTGGTGCTGCCCCAGGTATGGCTGAAATGATGGCCAGGCCTCCCCACCGGTCACTTTGCCCTTGGTCCTTCGCGCGGTCGCCACCCCCATCCTCTTCTTTCCCAGGGGGAGTGCGGTAACTTCATCCGCCTGATCCAGCCCTGGAACCGGACCCACCTCTACGTGTGCGGCACCGGCGCCTACAACCCCATCTGCGCCTTCATCAACCGCGGGCGCAAAGCGCAGGTGAGGGGCGGGAGGGACGGGGGCTGCGGCGGCCGGTCCTGCTGCCGGGCAGGTCCCGGGGCCAGCACCAGGGGGCTCGGGGGGCAGCCACACACTGAGCGCCAGTGGGGCGATGCTGAGCGTGGCCGAGCCACCTCTGCAGACCCAGGACTCCTCTTCGCACCTGGATCGGCTGGACCCGGCGCGGGCTCCGCTCCGACGTGCCCTCCTGCCCCGCCGCGAGGGACGCGCTGGCTCACGGGGACCCCGTGGCGCAGATGGAGAAGACGCCCGACTCCGTGCCAGTGGTGGCATTTTGCAAGGAGGAGTGCGGTGGTCCCGTGCCACGGGTGAGCAGGGACAGAGGTGGCATGCGCCGTGGGACGCTCGGCTGCCAGCAAGGGAGAACAACGTCGCCTTGCCCTGATGACCGTGGAGTAACCCAAGAGAGTGGTGCCGGAGCCCCGTCGGGTCGGACATGCAGTGGAAGAAGCGGTTTCGGGGTGACCGCTGTGGCACGATGCAAGGGTGGCCAGGGGGGCTCTGCTTGCCGCGGGGGCAGCCCCAGCTCCGCATCACCCCCAGCCCCCAGCCACGTCCTCGTCTTGTCTGCGTGGAGCAGGTCGGGCTCGGCGAGCCAAGCCAAGAGGTGTGTGGTGCCAGACAAGGACGGGGGCTGCCCCAGTGCCCCCCAGGACTGGTGCAGGGAGAGGCTGACGTGGCTTAAACCACACCGGACTGGGACCGTCAGTGATGTTTCATGGGTGCCGCAGCACTCGAGGACGACCAGGGATGCTCACGCAGTCAAAGACAATAGCCCTGGGGACAAGGCTGCTGCCATCCCCTCCGGCTGCGTGCGGAGCCAGTGAAGAGCACTGTGCCGTGGGGACAGGGGTTGCCGGAGCCATCCCGCAGCCCCCAGCCCGGGGGGACCCTCTCTCCCCCCGGCGCTAACTCTCTGCCCTGCTCCTTTTCCCCAGGGGTTTCCGCCGAGCCAGCCCGTCCCTCCGGGAGGCCGGGAAAGCAGAGCCGCCGACGGCCCCCGCAGCCCAAGACCAGCAGAAAGCAAGGTGGGAACGGGTCTGGGAGCCCGCCGCAGCTGTGCCCACCTCTCCCCGGGCGCACCGGAGCCGCGGGCTCCTTCTCCTTCCCACCAGCAGATCCCGGGGTGGGGGTCTGTCACCGTGCCCCCCCCCCCCCCCCGCTGCCTCCCCTCCTCTCTGCAGAGCGTTCTCCAGCAGCGGCCCGGCATCTCCCCCCTCCTGCTCTCACTAACTCCTTCCTCCTCGCACGTGTCCCCGCAGGGGACACTGTCAGGGCTGGCAGTCCTCCCCCTGCCTCCACTGCTGGCTTTTCCCATCTCCGGACTCGCTGTGTCCCTTCAAATCCAAGCGTCCACAGAGGCGGGGGTCTCGGGACGGCCATGTGCAGGAGGTGTTTTGGTAGGGTCTACAAAAGCGTCGCTGAGCAGCTGCCTTGCCCTCTGCTTTGCCCTGCCTGGGGAGAGGGCCTCGTTCCACCAGAGTGCGCGGCAGGCTCGGGGAGGTGGTGGTGTCCCCAGCTTCTTCTGGGGACAGCCAGCATCCAGCCTGCCCTGACAGTGTCCCCCCCCCTCGGACTAACATGGGCCAGCGCATGGGCGGGGGGCCCCCAGCCTGGGTCCTCCCTGTCCCTGTCCCTGCCCCATCCTGCCCATGCGTCCCTCTGCCCCGTCTCCTCCTCTCTGAAGGGAACACCCAGGTCGGCTCGGGGGGCACAGCCTGATGTTCTCAGCCACCGGCATTGCGGCAGCCCCTCGCCAGGGGCTTGATCCACTTCTGCCCCGTTGCCCATGGGGGACGCAGCAGTGCTCAGCACACAGCCGCGAGGGCTCGCAGCCTGCTGGCGGGGAGGGCGACATGGCACCACCAGGGCTTGTCCCCAGAGAGGTCTTGGTGCCGGTGCCCGGCAGGGTAAGGAAGTAACCTAGATGTGGTGCAGTGATGGGGCTGGAGGAAGCGGGGCTGTCCCAGCAGGGCCGTGCCCACCTCGGGGTGCTGGGCTGGGTGCCCTGGCTGCCCCCGGGTGCCAGGAGGAGCTGGCGAGGGGACGTCTTGCAGAGGGAGAGGATGGGAGAGGAAGAACCTCCCACGGCTGGTGTCCCTGCGGCGAGCATCCCTGCAGCAAGTGTGCTCATGTAGAGCATCCATATGGCTAGCGTCCTCATGGCTAGCACCCCTGTGGTAGCATTCCCATGGCTAATGTCCTCATGGTTAACATTCCTATGGCTAATGTCCCCATGGCTGGTGTCCCCATAGCTGGCATCCTCATGGCTAACGTCTCCCTGGCTAGCATTCCCGTGGCTAATATCCCCATGGCCAGTATCCTCATGGCCAGTGTCCCCATGGCCAGTGTCCCCATGGCCAGTATCCCCCTGGCTACCATCCCCATGGCCAGTGTCCCCATGGCTAGCATCCCCATGGCTAGTGTCCCTGAGGCTAGTGTCCCTTTGGCTAGTGTCCCTGCAGGTGACATCCCTCTGGCGAGTGTCCCAGGCCTGGCCTGCCCTTCCCAGAGCCCAGGGGCTCTGCAGTGACCCTCTTGTCCCCCCAGCCCTGCAGGGACCGTACCACCCAAGGCACAGCCGTGCCGGGGTGCCCGGTGGGTGCCGGCTTGGTGCTGCTTCACCGTGTCCTCAGGGCCGTGTTCTGGGGACACTCGGGGTGTCCTGGCCGGCAGGGCAGGAGGTTCCGCGTGGTCTGAGGGAGGCAGGCTGTGTTTCGCCATGCCACGGGGATGTGATGTCCTGGGGAGGGCAGCGGTGGCAGCGGAGACAGCGGCTCCCGGCGGCGCGGGGTGGCTGGCCCCACGGCACGTGGTGGATGCTGGTGGAAGATGGGTCCTTGCCGGGACGCGGGCCGAGTTCCCTGCCAGGTCTGGCAGCCAAGCTGTGCCTGCAGCCAAGCCCTGCCCAGCAGCGGCTGGAGTCAGCGCGATGCCAATGGTCCGAGCAGCCCCGCGACGGCCGGGCCACCCTCGTGCCGGGAGCGCCCAGGGTTCATCCTGTCCAAGACGAGCAGTGACAGACCCACGCGGTGGAGGGCACGGAGCAGCATCCAGCAACACCTGCGGAGAACTTCCTGGAGACCTCGGCTTCTCGGGAGTCCTACAGACCCCGCTGTGGTCCCGTCACGTTCATCTTCAGCTGGCAGCGTTGGTGGCCACTGTGCGCCACCCCGAGGAGGCCTCTGCTTCGGAAGGTGCCATGGGGACAAAGGGGGAAAATATCACAAGCTCCTTGTTCTGTTTCCTTCCCCAGGATTATATCTTCTACCTGGAGCCGGACAAGCTGGAGTCGGGCAAAGGGAAGTGTTCCTATGACCCCAAGGTGGACACCGTCTCTGCATTAATAAGTGAGTCCTGTGGCTCCCCAAGGGCTCTGGACGGGCAGAGGGAGGACTCCCTGCATGGCCCCGAGAAGCTGGGCTCTGGCTCCTGCCACCCTTGCCAGCTCAGTGCCGCCTTGGTGGTGGCACTGGGCACCTGGCTGGCCCCAGTCCTGCAGACTGGGGGCTCCGTGCAGACCAGTCACATCCTCCAGTGCTCTCCGCGATGCATTTCTTGGTGGCCTGGTGACTCCTGGCCAGGGCTGGATGGAGCCTGGGGGCAGTGGGAGAAGGTGGGTGGGCAGGGGTGGCTGGGGGCTGGCTGACCTCTGCCCCCCCTTCTGCAGATGAAGAGCTCTATGCCGGCGTATACATCGACTTCATGGGCACCGACGCAGCCATCTTCCGCACCATGGGCAAGCAGACGGCCATGAGGACGGACCAGTACAACTCCCGCTGGCTCAATGGTTGGTAGGGGGTGGCACTGGCCCAGGTTCCTCAGGGCCCCCATGGCTCCAGCCTCAGAGATGAGATGGAGCGTGTCCCACGGCGTCCTCCTCCCCGCGCGGAGACGGTAGCCAGTGTGGGCAGGCGCGTGCGTGGCGGTGCGGGACAGGCGACGGGGGACGGGTGGGCAGGGGATGGGCGGATGGAAGCCGGGTGAATGGATGGGCAGAGGTGTGGGCGGGCGGATGAGTGGGTGGATGGGGGGGTGGGCGGATGAGTGACGGATGGTGGGTGGACGGATGGATGGGTGATGGATGGACGAGTGGTGGATGGGTGGATGGCGTGTTGGATGGCTTGTTGGATGCACGGATGGGGGATGGATGGCTGGATGGATGGGTGGAAATCTAGGGCAGATGGACAGAGGGATACCTGCATAGGGCATGGTGACAGACATGCCTGGGGCTTGGCATTGTGGTGGGAGCATCCAGCAGGGCTGTCTCTGTCGGAGCCTGTTGCGTGGGTTTCCGCAGGGCTGAGCTTTCAACCGTGTCGCCGGCAGTCAGTGACCCCAGGCGCTCCTCCTGCCCCCGTGGAGCACCCCCGGCCCCAGGGCAGCAGCTGAGTAAACAGAGCAGAGCAGAAGGGATGGTCCTGCTGGGCCTGGGAGCTGCCGGGGCAGGGAGCGGAGAGGGGGAGCTGTCAGCACCGGCGGGGCACGGGCTGATGGATGGCAAGGAGAGACTTCTCACCATCCAGCGGGGACCCCCCAGCCGCTGACCGCTGGAGAGACCTGGCAGGTCTCCCCACGCCACCACGCCTGTGGCTCTGCAGGAGCAGGGGGCTGGGGGTGCCCCCAGGCTGACGGCGCTGCCCCGTGCCCTTGCAGACCCGGCCTTCATCCGTGCCCAGCTCATCCCCGACAGCAGCGAGAGGAACGACGACAAACTCTACTTCTTCTTCCGCGAGAAGTCCGCCGATGCCCCGATGAGCCCGGGGGTCTATTCCCGCATCGGGCGCATCTGCCTGGTGCGTGCGGCGGGGCAGCAGTGGCACGGGCAGGGTGCCGGTGCCGAGCCGCGCCGGGCTGAGCATCGTCCCTGTGCCGCAGAACGACGATGGGGGCCACTGCTGCCTGGTGAACAAGTGGAGCACCTTTTTGAAGGCCCGTCTCGTCTGCTCAGTGCCGGGACCCGATGGGATTGAGACGCACTTCGATGAGCTCCGTGAGCACGTGGGCGCTGTGGGAGGGGGCTGGGTCATCCTAGTGGTCCTTCTGCACCCCGGAGGCTTTCAGGGCAGCCTTGGGAAGGGGACACAGTTCCCCTTCTCTTTGGGAGGTCTGGGAGTCCCATTGCTGGCCCTGGCTGGGAGAGGAGCGAGGCACTGCTCCCACACCATCCTCCCTCCCACCCGGCACCATGGCAAGGGGTCCCTGCCCGTCCCCCGGTGGTGACACGCTCTTCCTTCTGTCCCAAGAGGACGTCTTCATCCAGCAGACGCAGGACACCAAGAACCCCATTATCTACGCCGTCTTCTCCGCGTCGGGGTGAGCACGGTGCCCTCGTGGCGTGGCGGTCCCTGGGGCTTGGGGGGCTCCTGCCGAGGTGGGTGGGGGTCCTGGGGATGCTGAGGCAGGCACGGGGTGAGGGGGGGATTAGCCTGGAGGTATCCACAGATCCATGAGGCCGTGCCACTCCTCCTGCCAGGTCAGTGTTCAAGGGCTCAGCCGTCTGCGTCTACTCCATGGCCGACATCCGCATGGTGTTCAACGGGCCCTTCGCGCACAAGGAGGGCCCCAACTACCAGTGGATGCCCTACACGGGCAAGATGCCCTACCCCCGGCCAGGCACTGTAAGCACCCCGGGCACACGTGGGCATGGCACCCGGTGCCACCGCCTGTCCCAGGGCAGCTGGGAGCCCACCGCTGCATTCCGCCTGCCCGCAGTGCCCCGGGGGGACCTTCACGCCCTCCATGAAGTCAACCAAGGACTACCCCGACGAGGTGATCAACTTCATGCGCGCGCACCCGCTGATGTACCACGCCGTGTACCCGGCCCACCGCCAGCCGCTGGTCGTGCGCACCAACGTCAACTACCGCTTCACCACCATCGCTGTCGACCAGGTGGACGCGGCAGACGGGCGCTATGAGGTGCTTTTCCTGGGCACAGGTACCCACGCCGCACGCCGCAGAGAACGCAGCATGCTCCAGCGCGGCCTTGGAGGGCACGGGCACCGCAAGGGCTGGCCAGAGTGCGGGGCCCTCTGCCGGCACCCCCGTGGGAGCAGGGCGAGGGGCTGAGAGCCCTGTGCCGTGCGCCCCGTGAGCGTCAGGGCCCACCCCCTGCCCTGGTGTCCATCCTAGGACACCACCATCCGTCCTTGTCCCTCCCCTGTCCCCCTGCTCATCCTGGGGTTGCTGCAATCCAGGTTTCCCCTTCGCCAGCCCCGGTGCCCATCCCAGGACACCACCATCCAGCCTGGTCCCTCCCATCTCCCAGCCCCAGCTCTCCAGCCCCATTCCCCGTGCTGGGGGCACCATCATCCAGCTTGGTGCTTCCCCTTCCGTACTGCCCATCCTAGGGCTGCCGTGCTCTGTCCTGGTCCTTCCCCTGACCCAGTGCCTGTCCCCAGCGGCTGTCCCCCTGCCCTGAGCGGTGCCAGCCCCTCGCTGGGAGCAGTGACTCGAGTGGCACACTGCACCCACGGCAGCAGGAGGAGGCAGATGACGATGTGCTTTGGGAGGGTGTGGGAGGGTGTGGGGGGGTCCCTCCCCACATCCCTGGCCCCATCAGGGACCCCCTTCTAGGAGGGGAGGGCGCGGGTGCCTTGCCGGTGGCACTGAGCATCCAGGCACCCTGGTGTCTTGCAGATCGGGGCACAGTGCAGAAAGTCATTGTGCTGCCCCGGGACGACATGGAGACAGAGGAGCTGATGCTGGAGGAGATTGAGGTGTTCAAGGTAAGGGCTGGCTCGTTCTGCTCCTGCCACTGAGTATCCCCAGCCCAGCCGTGCCCCATTCCACCCCCTGCCTGCAGCTGGCACCACTTAGTCCCTTGGGCAGCTCAGGGGGACCTGCAGCATCATCCCTCTGCCCGCTGGCCCCTCGTTGCCCGGGGCAGGTCTGGGGTGCCCACCCTGGGCACCCGACATCAGGCCGGGCCCCTCCATGTCCCTCGTTCCTGCCCCGATCTAGGTGCCGGCACCCATCAAGACGATGACCATCTCCTCCAAGAGGGTGAGTGGAGCACCTGGCTGGGGACCAGCACCGGCTGCAGCACTGCCCCTCGTCACCATCCCATGGCAGCGGCCTTCAGGGAGGCCTGCAAGTGGCCCCAGGGCGAGCTGGCCACGGGTGGCTCCAGGCTGAGCTCCACCGCTCCCGGCACTGGGAGGCTGCGGCTAACTGGTGCTGGTCCCTCGTGGCTGGAGACAAGGCCACGCGGCCAGAGAGCATCTTACCCTGTCCTCTCTGTCCTCCCCACAGCAACAGCTTTACGTGTCCTCGGCCGTAGGAGTGACCCACCTGGCCCTGCACCGGTGCGACGTGTACGGAGAAGCCTGCGCTGACTGCTGCCTGGCGCGGGACCCCTACTGTGCCTGGGACGGCAAGGCCTGCAGCCGCTACTCGGCGTCCTCCAAGAGGTGGGAGTCTGGGGAGGGGGCCGCGGGGGTCCCCAGGGGGTTCCCCAGGTCACCTCCTGCCTCCCTGCAGGCGGAGCAGGCGGCAGGACATCCGACACGGCAACCCCATGCGCCAGTGCCGGGGCTACAACTCCAACGGTGAGGGGGGCGTGGGGAGCAACCCCACGGGGTGGGGGGCAAGGGGCAGGCAGCTGGGGGGCGGTCCTGGGAGGGCATGGGGGTGGGAGGCAGGGGAATGCGGGCAACGGCCGGACAGCGGGCGCCTTGAGGGCTGATGGGGGTGTTTGGAGGGATGTGTTGGGAAAAGGCGAGCGTGGGGGGAGGGAGGGAGGGGCGGAGGGATGGAATACACTGGGGGAGCACAGATGGATGGTCAGGAGGGGGGATGAATGACTAGAAACGTTGGAGGTTGAAGATGGATGGATGGACAGATGGACGGATGGATGGATGGATGGATGGATGGATGGATGGATGGATGCACTGGGGGGAAGGAAGAGCACAGGTGGGTGGATGGATGCTTCAGGGAAGGATGACCGTGGGTGAGGGCACGGATGCACTAACAGAGGCTGGGTGGGTGGGTGGGCAGCGGGCAGACCCCTGGCTGGTGCTGCACAGGGCAGAGCCATACGTGCAGGAGGGAGGTGGGGGCGTGGGGACGCGCGTGACCGGGCTGCCATGCCATGCCCTGCCGCCGCAGCCAACAAGAACGCGGTGGAGGCCGTGCAGTACGGGGTGGAGGGCAGCACCGCCTTCCTCGAGTGCCAGCCGCGCTCGCCACAGGCCACCGTCAAGTGGCTGCTGCAGAAGGACAACAGCGACCGGCGGAAAGAGGTAGGAGCCGGGTGCTGCGGGCTGGGCCCGGCAGCGCCACGGCAGCCGGCTGAGCTCCCCTCGTCCCCCCCCGCAGCTGCGCACCGAGGGCGGCCGGGTGCTGCGGACGGAGCAGGGCTTGCTGCTGCGCGCCCTGCAGCTCTCCGACAGCGGCCTCTACTCCTGCACCGCCACCGAGAACAACTTCAAGCACACGGTGACCAGGGTGCAGCTCCGCGTCCTGGCCGCCCGCGCTGTCCACGCCGTCCTGCTCCAAGCCGAGGTGCCCCCCGCCGGGCTGCCGGGAGCCCCCACGCCGCGCTACCAGGACCTGCTGCAGCTCCTCAGCCGCCCTGAGCTGGGACTCCTCGACCAGTACTGCCAGGGCTACTGGCGGCCCCCGGCCCCCGGCCCCCCCCGAGCCGCTGGCTGCCCTCAAAGCCAAGGAGCTGCAGGACCAGAAGAAGCCACGGAGCCGCCGGAATCACCCGCCAGAGACCTGCGGGCACACATGAACCCCTCGCCAGGGACTTTGCTAGCACAGTGGTCTATTTTCCCCCCTTTTAATATTAAAAATATCTATAAATAAATAAATATATATATATATATACACACACATGCAGGCAGACACGCATGCATGCGCGCCCCCCCCCCCCCCCGCCCCCCCCCCCCCCCCAAGCCCCATGGGGATCCCGGCTTGCACCGCCGAGGGCTGGGTGCCAGGGGCTGGGTCGTGAGGGGGTGATGCCCTTGGGGGTACAGCGGGGGACGAGCCAGGGGCAGGGGGTGACAAGCCGGGGACAGGGGGAGAGGTGGCACTGGATGAGCTCATCCCGCCCCTGGCCTCAGTGCCTCAGTTTCCCCACCCACCGCTCTTCAGTCATTTAGGACCAGGCTGCGGGCACGGGGACGTGGACTCGGCCCCTCTGGGGACAGGACCCGTGCCACGGGGGGGGGCACATCCAGGAGGGGTGGGACAGGGCTGCAGTGAGATGGACTCCAGCACCCATGGGTGCTGCAGCACCCTGCCCATTGCTTGGCGTTGTAAATAGTTGTAGGTGAGGAGTGTGGGGACGGCCACATGCATCGTCCCCCTGTCCCCCCCGTCCCCCCCGGAGCACGCCCAAATAAATGCTGGCTTTGGGATGGATGCGGGCGCCTGCGTGTGCTCTGTTGGGGAGCGGGCAGCTGGGGGGGGTCACAGCACTGCGGGGGGGTGAGGAGGGGGACAGGGAGGGGACCAGGGCACCGCGTGGTAGGGGGTCGTGCTGGGAGCACAGGGGTGCGGGGGAGGCAGCAATGCTGGGGGGCACCACCGGGGGCACTCAGGGTTGGTACTGGGGGAAGGACAGGGCTCTGGGCTTTGGTACTGGGATCCAGTACTGGGTGGTACTGGGAGCGTGGTGGGTGTTAATGGGCAGTATGGACGGCACTCTGGCTGGTGCTGGGGGCAGTGGGTGTGGTACTGGGATGGACTGGGCAGTTCTGGGCCATACTCGGGAAGCGCTGGGCCGTGCTGGGCTGTACTGGGCTGTGCTGGGCTGTGCTGGGCTGTGCTGGGTCCTTCCGCCCCCTGGCGGCCAAGATAGGCGCTGCAGGAGCACCCACCCCCCCCGGTCGGCGTCGACGGGGCGAGGGGGACACACCGGGGACAGCGCGGAGGGCTGGGGGGCACGGGGCTGGGGGACACGGGGCTGGGGGACACAGGGGTGGGGGACACAGGGGTGGGGGGCACGGGGCTGGGGGACACGGTGCACAGGGCGCTGCTGGGGATAGGTGGGAGGGGGATACAGCAAGCTCACCGGGGTGTCCCTGGGGATACTGGGGGGCACTGGGGTTTCCCCTGAGGATACTGGGGGATGTTACTATGGGGGGGGGGGGGTGGGGGGGCGTGGTGTGGGATGGGGTCCTGGGGACACCGAGAGGGGCAGGGAGGGGTGGCACTGGGCCTGCCAGGGGGCACTGGGAGTGCAACTGGGGAACACTGGGAACTCTGCTGGGGGGGTTGGAAAGGGACACTGGTGGGGTGAGCTGGGTGGGTACTGGGAACGTTGGGGGGGGGGCACTTGGATGGCTCCCGAGGGAGCTTGGGGAGGGAGGGCAGGACCACCGTGAGCCTGGGGACAACAGGGACATCCCCTCCACAGGGCCACCACGTCCACGGGGCTGGCCTGGGGACAGCAAGACACCGTCCCCATGCCCACGGAGGGGACAGCTGGGTGCCCCCCCCCCCCCGTGGCAGAAGCGCTGACGCTGGGAGCCAGGGGATTGCTGAGCTCAGCCCGGGGCAGATTTCGGGGCTTTATCCGGGGCCTGGCTTAAGCCGAGCTCCTTGGCCCCGTCCTTGGCCCAGTTGGGGCAGCGGCAGCGGCGGCGGCGGCAGCAGTCGGGCGGTGGGCGAGCGCTGGAGGCGTCGGGGGGCTGGCGCACGCTGCCCGTCCTGGTGCTGACCTCCACCGAGCGGGCGAGCCGGCGGGCGGCGGAGGCGAGGATGGGCGCAGGGGCCAGCGCCGAGGAGAAGCACTCGCGTGAGCTGGAGAAGAAGCTGAAGGAGGACGCTGAGAAGGATGCCAGGACCGTCAAGCTGCTGCTGCTGGGTAGGTGGGCACGGCCCCGTGGTTTTTTGGGGGGTAAGGGTTGGGGGAGCCCAGACCCGCAGCCCGCCCAGCACTCCCCCAGAGCCCCAAGCCCCAAAACCCACCCCCCATCGCCCCGCTCAAACACAACCAGCCAGCCCCAACCCGTGCTCCCCAGCGCCCCAAAGCCCCTCAGCCACCCACCCGCCCGTCCCATCTGTGCCATCCATCCATCCCCTCCTGCCCCCCAGCCTGCCCCGCAGCCCACCCAACAGACCCCAGCTCCCCAGCACCCCTTAAACTCACCCAGCCCATCCTACAGACTGCCCTGACCCCCCCCAAGCACCCCACACACACTCCTGGGCACCCCCAAACCCACCCCAGCCCCCGGTGCTCCTAGGGACCCCCCAAGTCCCTCCCAGCCACGGCTCCGGCTCTGGGGTCTCCCCCTGTGCCCCCCCAGCACTGAGGGTCCCTCCCGGTGCCCCCGCTGGTGCTCAGTGCTCCCACGGGTGCTGTCTCTCCCCATGTCCAGGCCCAGGGTGTTCCCCCCCGCACTGCCACACCGTGCCCCCAGCCCCAACCCCGGTCCCCCCAGAATGTCCCCAGCTGAGCCCCCCACAGCTCCCAGCGCCCCGTCCTGGGGGCTGCAGTGTCAGCACAACCCTGGTGCCCCCCCAGACCCCACCGTGACCCCCTCCCCACCCGGGGGCTGCAGGATGCTTTCCTGTGCACGCAGCACCCCCCCACCCCCCCACCCCAAAGGCGACCACCGCTGCGGCCACCACTGAGACCCTGCTTTGTCTCCACAGGGGCAGGGGAGTCGGGGAAGAGCACCATTGTCAAGCAGATGAAGTAAGTGTTGGGGGGCTTGGGGGGGGGCCGCCCATGGGTTCCCTCCACCTCTCGGTGCCCAGCTCAGCCCCATGCCCCCGTCCCGGCCAGGATCATCCACCAGGACGGCTACTCGCTGGAGGAATGCTTGGAGTTCATCGCCATCATCTACAGCAACACGCTCCAGTCCATGCTGGCCATTGTGCGGGCCATGACCACCCTCAACATCCAGTACGGCGACTCGGCCCGCCAGGTGAGGGGCGCTCAGCGCAGGGCACGGGGACCCCCCCACACCGAGCCCCCCCGGCCCTGCTGAGTCCCTGTCCCGCGCAGGATGACGCCCGCAAGCTGCTGCACCTCTCGGACACCATCGAGGAGGGCACCATGCCCAAGGAGATGTCCGACATCATTGGGCGGCTCTGGAAGGACGCGGGCATCCAAGCCTGCTTCGACCGTGCCTCCGAGTACCAGCTCAACGACTCGGCTGGATAGTACGTGCTGGGGGGCGGGGGGCACCCGTGGGTGCCGGGGCGCAGACCCCCGTGGGAGACGTCTGATGCCCACGGTGTGCCTGGGCAGCTACCTGTCGGACCTGGAGCGCCTGGTGACCCCCGGCTACGTCCCCACGGAGCAGGACGTGCTGCGCTCCCGTGTCAAAACCACCGGCATCATCGAGACCCAGTTCTCCTTCAAGGACCTCAACTTCAGGTAGGGGCTGAGCCCCCCCCCGCGGGGCTCCGGCACGGTGGTGGTCACGGGGAGGGGGCGTGCTGAGCCCTCCTCGTCCTGCCCAGGATGTTCGACGTGGGCGGCCAGCGCTCGGAGCGCAAGAAGTGGATCCACTGCTTCGAGGGGGTGACCTGCATCATCTTCATCGCGGCCCTCAGCGCCTACGACATGGTCCTGGTGGAGGACGACGAAGTGGTGAGTGGCCGTGCCGGGGTGGGGGGGGACCGGGGAGGGGCTGGCGGGACCGCCGTGGGGCTAACGGGGCCGTGTCCCTCCACAGAACCGCATGCACGAGAGCCTGCACCTCTTCAACAGCATCTGCAACCACCGCTACTTCGCCACCACCTCCATCGTCCTTTTCCTGAACAAGAAGGACGTCTTCCTGGAGAAGATCAAGAAGGCCCACCTCAGCATCTGCTTCCCCGACTATGACGGTGAGGCGGCCGGGGGGGTGATGAAGCTCTGGGTGCCAGCACCCTTTGAGGGGCACCCACCGGGGGTCCCCAGCACCCCACGGGAGCTGTGCCCACCCCAGGGCCTGCCTCCCGCCGGTAGGGTTGGGGGGGGGGGGGAACACGGCCCTGCCTGCCACCAGGTCCCAACACCTACGACGATGCCGGCAACTACATCAAGCTGCAGTTCCTGGAGCTGAACATGCGGCGGGACGTGAAGGAGATCTACTCGCACATGACCTGTGCCACCGATACCGAGAACGTCAAGTTCGTCTTCGACGCCGTCACCGACATCATCATCAAGGAGAACCTCAAGGATTGCGGGCTCTTCTGAGCCCCAGCCCCCACCGCCCCCCTCCCCCCCCCCCCCCCCGCTGGTGCCCCTAACCCCCCTCTGCCACCGCCTCTGCTCGTCCCCAGATGCCGGCGCTGTGACCTGCACAGCTCCAGAGCCCCCCTCGGGCCTGGGCCACAGCCCTGCCCCCTCCCCGAGGCCACCCCCCCGGCTGCGAGCACCGTGGGTGACACCGGGGGGCTTGGGGTCCTTGGGTAGCCCTTGATGCCGGGGGGGCACCACGTGCCCGGGGTGATGGGTCTCCCTGGGGACCGCAGGTCACCGGATGCCCCTGGAGCCACGTCCCCAAAGCACTGGGGACCCCTGGGTGCCATCGTCCCGCTGCAGGGCCCCTGCAGCACCAGCGCTGCTGGGGACCCCCCGACCCTGTGGGGACAGCCTGGGGGGTAGGGTGGGGGGGCTCCAGGTCCACAGTTCCCACCCCCAGGGGCCCCCTCCTGCATCTCCGCTCCCCCCTTCAGCCCCCCAGTCCCTCCCCAGGGAGGAGGAAAGCAGCCACATCGGGGGGGGGGGGGGGGGGGGGGGGAACACAGCCCCCCGTGCGCCGGGGGGCCCCCCCCCACAAGGCACACGGTTTCGGCATTACCTGCACCAAGACGACGCGACCACTTAGCACTCGACGCTTTTAAATAGTTTCTTAAAAAGGTTTCTTTAAAAAGCAACGTAAACCAAGCTGTGTGTGTGTGTGTCTGTGTGTGTGTCGGTGTGTGGGTTGGGTTCTTGTGTGTGTGGGTTGTTTTTGTTTGTTTTTGTTTTTTTTTGTCTTTTCTGTTTTTTTAAAAGGAATGTTATCAGTCGTGGTGGTTCCTTGGGGGGGGGGGGGGGGGTCCCC